>NC_140914.1:26941765-27117972 GCF_045865225.1 Trachurus japonicus | reverse complement strand
TTTTTTTTTTTTTCCTTCAATTTATTTTTCAAATCATTACAACAATTGAACAATGGACAAAACGAACTACAACAACAACAAAACAAAGCGACAGACATTCCAAGACATAGTATTGGAAATTAAAGACAAGTAGGTTAATCATTTAAATAAATAAAAAAACAGCAGATGAGGTAGATTAAATTAAATTAACAAAATCAAATTAAATACATGAGAGAAGAAATAAATTAAGGCAGACAAGTTATTTCATATGATTTAAAAAAAATTCAGTAGCTGATATACATTTTTTGTTATAATCGACAAGTAGCAAAGATTCAAAATATTTTTTTAATTCAACTGAAAAAAAAGGAAATGATGGGGTAGATTTGGACCATTTTGCTTTGTGAATATGAAATTTGCCTAATAATATGAAGAGATTAATAATGTTAAATTTATTATTGGGAGAAGAGTAACCAAAAATAACGTTTTTTTCATTAAGGTGATAAGTAACAGAAGTTTTAACCAAAAGAAAATTTTTTACATCTTCCCAAAAAGTAATACAAAGTGGGCACTTATAAAACAAATGAACAATACTTTCTCTATCCCCTCCACAAAAGGTACAACAGTCATCAATGTCGGAAAACCTGGATACGTATACATTAGTAGGATAAATATTATGTAAAATTTTGAGATGTAATTCTCTAACTTTATTAGAAATTAAAAATTTAAATGGAACAAGCCACGCTCTATTCCAGTTAATATCAGTGAAAAGAGAATTCCAATAAGTCCTTCCATGTGGAGTTATTTTCCTTTTGTTATAAAAGCATCTTCTAATATGTTTATTGGTACATTTGTGACTGATGAATTGGATTCCATCTAAGTAAAGTGTCTGTTGAGAGTTAACAACCTCATGTGGATTATTACATCCTTTCATTAGTTCTTTTAAACCATTGGAAATAGAACTAACTACAAATCTATATTCCTTAGGTTTGATGGGAACACCTTTTTGTTGGAGAAACATTTCGTATGACATTATGTGACCCTCGTTTGTAAAAAGATCTTTCAAAAGTATCACATTTTTTTCAATCCAGTTTTGACAATAGAGTGACTTATTTCCTTTAGTTATATATTCATTATTCCAAATTATTGTTTTGTGTGGAGAGAAATTATGTGAGTAACACAGTTTCCATGCTAATAAAGCCTGCTGATAGAATTTTGATAGATTGAGGGGAAGTTTGGATACATTATAATTACATGTTAACAGAAAATGAAGACCTCCTACTTCTGTTGTGAGGGATAAAATGCCATATTGAGTCAGGAGCTCTCAAACACTCTTTCACCCATTTCAGTTTAAATGTATAATTTAAGTCTTTGAAATCCAAAAGTTCAAAGCCACCCTCTTCTTTGGATCCAGACAAGATTTCCTTCCTCAGGCGATGATGTTTATTCTTCCATACAAAGTTAATGAAAATGTTGTTTATGTCTTTGCAGGTTGAGTCCAGGACAGTGAGGGAGAGAGCAGGATAGACAAAACGTGAAACTCCTTCCGCTTTGGTTAATAAAATCCTTCCTATGATGGAAAGGTCTCTTTGTAGCCACATGTTTAAGATGGATTTAGATTTCTGTATTTTGGAAGAAAAGTTGAGAAGCTGTCTTTCCATCGGGTCCTTACAAACATGAATTCCAAGATATTTAACACAGTTTTTAACAGGGATGTTATGCAGGCTTTTGTCCTTAGTCTGAGAAAGGCACAGAATTTCACATTTAGATTTGTTTAGTTTTAGTCCCGATGCAGCAGAGAACAAGTCAACAAGAGAAATAGCATGTTCAATCTGTTGTTTATCCCTTAAAAATAAAGCTGTGTCATCCGCCAATTGAGTTATTTTTATCTCTTTTCCAAAAATAGATAGACCTTTAAGAGCAGGATCATGGAGAATGTGTAATGACAGTAATTCCACAACAATTAAAAATAAAAAAGGAGAAATGGGACAACCTTGGCGAACAGATCTCATAACAGGAAATCTCTGTGTTGTATATGGGTATAACAAAACACCGCTGTCAATGTTCTTATAAAACATTTCGACTGTTGAAACAAAATTTGGTCCAAAACCAAAACGACGTTCACCGTGCAGCACCGTGCAGCACCGTGTGTGCGTGTTGGAGAATTGCATCACGTGCTGGGTCGTAGGTCAAATGACGCCCACTTCACCTTTTTTTGTATTTTCACCATACATCCATGATTTTCACCAAGAAGACTTGGTTGTGTGCTCCTTTTGTGTGATTCTTTTTATTATTACGCACTCCCTGTACTTCACTGTTGTTTCCGCTTGTATAATGTCATGTTTGTTTATGTTAATAAAGTTTGATTGAAAAAAAAAACTCGGTCGCAATCAATCATAGACTGTATCAAATATTGAATATCTTTGACTGTATCAAAGACGGTTTATCTTTGACTGTATGTCGCAAATACGTTTTTTACCACATCACATGAATAAATAAATACATTAGCCTAATATATTTAGAGATATGGTGATATAGTCTCTGACTGGTCATTAGGCCTATATGACTCGATCACGACCCCACTCTCGATCCGTGCGCAAGTAATTGGTTGTGATAGGGTCATATTCTGGGCCTGATCGGACTAGTTGTGATTTGACGTCATAACGACCCAATCGGGCTCTCTCTAACAGGTCCGGGTCCGTCCGTGTTTGCTGGGTAAGCAACAGGACTTCATGTTGTCATACAGGCTTGCAGGTGAATACATGCTTTGATCTTTTTGCGTATGAGCAAATTCCCGTACCACCCTCTTCAATTCATTTTTTTCAGACGAAACATTTCAAAACAGAGCAATAACAACTGCGTCAACTTTTCAGCCTCCATGTTAATCTAAGCAACAGGACTTCATGCTTTCTTACAGGCTTGCAGGTGAGTTAGGTACTAGAGTGAGGTACTTAGTATGGCCAGCCCCGACAGTCTCTCCTGTGACATGGTGCTTCTCAGATATGTCTTAATTAATTTAAGTTTTGAGAAGGATCTCTCGGCGCTTGCCACAGTTACAGGTACAGTGAGAAACAGCTTAATAGCCGTGGCTACATCAGGCACACTTGGTAATATGGAGTGGTGCTTTATGAATAGAGTGTGTGCCAAATCTTGAACTGAGCCATGCTCGATTTCTTTTATGGTAGACACGAATGCGCTTCTGAATGAAAGCAGTTGTTCCGGAAAATCCGCAGACAAGTCATCTTTGTATTGGGCTGCTAAAGCACTTGCTGACTTATACAGTTCATCATCGGATTTGAACAAAAGTTTTTGTGGGCGTAAAAACCCAAACCTCCGTGCCACCTCTTGCATGCCCTGAAACCTGTGTGTTACCTGTGCAATGGCAGTATCTAGAGCTGCGTAAAACACTGACACTTTGAAGTGCTCCTCTGCATTCGATAGCCTTTCATCCTCGCATAACTCATCAAAATGTCTTTTGGTGCGCCTTGCGCGTTTTTGTGGGAATGAAGGCGGAATATATGGCAAGCCGTTTGAGCATTTATTCCATATCCTTGATATCAGGCTTCAGTGTCATTCACTAGTTTGACTACTATCAGCACTAGTTGGATACCTGGCCACACTAGTTAGACATTTTGTCCAACTAGTTGAACAAAGAGTCTTACTAGTCACTCTTTTTCAGCAACTAGTGACACTTTTGTCAAGCTAGTAACAACATAAGCCTTACTAGTGAAGCCAGAAGCCACACTAGTGGCACCAAAATACAAACTATACAGCATTTTGACAGACTTGTGGCCCTCTGGGCTCAACTAGCAATGCTCAAAGTCTTACTAGTGAACTAGTGAGCTGCAAAAGTGCTGACTAGCTAACTAGTAGCGACAATTCACCTCACTAGTTTGCTAGTAAGCTCAAGTTATTTACACAAGTTACACTTGTAAGAGCCAAAATCATCACTAGTGTGACTAGATAGCGATTTGCCCCTTACTAGTTAAACTAGGAAAAGTCTCCTTGACCATACTAGTTAACTAGTGGGGCTTAAAATGTTTACTAGTTGAACTAGAGGAAGCTGAAATGCTCACTAGTTCAACTAGTAACACCTTATTGAGCTCACTAGTTAACTAGTGGGGCTTAAATGTTTACTAGTTGAACTAGTGACACTGACATGCGCACTAGTCACACATGTAACACATCTTTTGACCTCACTAGTTAACTAGCAGAGCTAGACTTATTTCTAGTTGAACTAGTGGAAGCAAAAATGTCAACTAGTCACACTAGTAACACCAAATGGTAATTAGGGGGCGGAATATGATTATAAATGGTTGAATCTTACTGGTTCTCCAACATGAATGCCACCTAGGGGAGCTTAACCCTTTAAAGCCTGAGGAACTTTTAATCCTCTGGTCCTGTTGCATATCTCCTGCTCCAGTTTTTTAGCCGCAATTTTTAACATCACACCATGTCAAATTAAAAACAGGTATAATAGTTTTTTTTCTCTGTTACGTAGGGTTAGGTGTCTTCCAATGAATGATGTGTAATTGCATCAATATTTTTATTATCAAACCCTTTCATGGCCTATTTTAGTAAGGGGCTGCTATCTGTCATAAAAAATGTTGAAAAACGGCTTTCAATCAAAAAATGTAAAAATAATTAAATAAATAGTGTCATTTTTTCCAACTATCATGAAAAAAGGCATGTCTGCCTTTGAACAGTGCTGACATTGATTTGTTTGCTTATAGTTTGCTGGAGCATTTCTTTTCCATTTCATATGGCCATATAGCTACCGTTCCGTTTCTTGTGACATGTTGGTTAAAAGGCATGATCATGTGACTTTGTGCACAAAAACATGACATCATGATACATATGGCTAGAGAAGAGTTGAAAGACCATCATATGTTTTACCGGACCTCAATTGACCAAGGGAAAGTGGTAGACTAATCTGATATTTTAGTTGGAGTTTTGAAAAAAGCCAGGTAAACTAGTGTTACTAGTGCTACTAGTGGCACTAGTAACACTTGCAACTGCTAGACTACTGTTACTAGTGCTACTAGTGGCACTAGTAACACTTGCAACTAGTAAACTAGTGTTACTAGTGCTACTAGTGGCACTAGTAACATTTGCAACTAGTAAACTACTGTTACTAGTGCTACTAGTGGCACTAGTAACACTTGCAACTGCTAGACTACTGTTACTAGTGCTACTAGTGGCACTAGTAACACTTGCAACTGCTAGACTACTGTTACTAGTGCTACTAGTGGCACTAGTAACACTTGCAACTGCTAAACTACTGTTACTAGTGCTACTAGTGGCACTAGTAACATTTGCAACTAGTAAACTAGTGTTACTAGTGCTACTAGTGGCACTAGTAACACTTGCAACTGCTAGACTACTGTTACTAGTGCTACTAGTGGCACTAGTAACACTTGCAACTGCTAGACTACTGTTACTAGTGCTACTAGTGGCACTAGTAACATTTGCAACTAGTAAACTATTGTTACTAGTGCTACTAGTGGCACTAGTAACATTTGCAACTAGTAAACTAGTGTCTCTAGTGCTACTAGTGGCACTAGTAACACTTGCAACTGCTAGACTACTGTTACTAGTGCTACTAGTGGCACTAGTAACACTTGCAACTGCTAGACTACTGTTACTAGTGCTACTAGTGGCACTAGTAACACTTGCAACTGCTAAACTACTGTTACTAGTGCTACTAGTGGCACTAGTAACATTTGCAACTAGTAAACTAGTGTTACTAGTGCTACTAGTGGCACTAGTAACACTTGCAACTGCTAGACTACTGTTACTAGTGCTACTAGTGGCACTAGTAACACTTGCAACTGCTAAACTACTGTTACTAGTGCTACTAGTGGCACTAGTAACACTTGAAACTGCTAGACTACTGTTACTAGTGCTACTAGTGGCACTAGTAACACTTGCAACTGCTAAACTACTGTTACTAGTGCTACTAGTGGCATTAGTAACATTTGCAACTAGTAAACTAGTGTTACTAGTGCTACTAGTGGCACTAGTAACACTTGCAACTGCTAGACTACTGTTACTAGTGCTACTAGTGGCACTAGTAACACTTGCAACTGCTAGACTACTGTTACTAGTGCTACTAGTGGCACTAGTAACACTTGCAACTGCTAGACTACTGTTACTAGTGCTACTAGTGGCATTAGTAACATTTGCAACTAGTAAACTAGTGTTACTAGTGCTACTAGTGGCACTAGTAACACTTGCAACTGCTAGACTACTGTTACTAGTGCTACTAGTGGCACTAGTAACACTTGCAACTGCTAGACTACTGTTACTAGTGCTACTAGTGGCACTAGTAACACTTGCAACTGCTAGACTACTGTTACTAGTGCTACTAGTGGCACTAGTAACACTTGCAACTGCTAGACTACTGTTACTAGTTCTACTAGTGTCACTAGTAGCGCTAGTGACACTAAACGAGAAATTGGAGCAGCTTCATATCGCACTTGTTCTTGTTTTAATGTGAATCCGAACTTTTAGTCCTGTTGCTTTTATCTTGTATTGTATTTTATCTGTGTGTTGTGTGATTTCTGTGTCATGTATGTGTAGTAACTTTTCTGCTGCTGTCTTGGCCAGGCTTCCCTTGAAAAAGAGGCCATTGTGTCTCAATGGGACCGACCTGGTTAAATAAAGGCAAAATAAAAAAAATTTAAAAAACTAGTTTACCAGTTGCAGTAGTTCTACTAGTGTCACTAGTGCCACTAGTAGCGCTAGTGACACTAGTTTACCAGTTGCAATAGTTCTACTAGTGTCACTAGTAGCGCTAGTGACACTAGTTTACCAGTTGCAGTAGTTCTACTAGTGTCACTAGTAGCGCTAATGACACTAGTTTACCAGTTGCAATAGTTCTACTAGTGTCACTAGTGCCACTAGTAGCGCTAGTGACACTAGTTTACCAGTTGCAATAGTCCTACTAGTGTCACTAGTAGCGCTAGTGACACTAGTTTACCAGTTGCAGTAGTTCTACTAGTGTCACTAGTAGCGCTAGTGACACTAGTTTACCAGTTGCAGTAGTTCTACTAGTGTCACTAGTGCCACTAGTAGCGCTAGTGACACTAGTTTACCAGTTGCAGTAGTTCTACTAGTGTCAATAGTGCCACTAGTAGCGCTAGTGACACTAGTTTACCAGTTGCAATAGTTCTACTAGTGTCACTAGTGTCACTAGTAGCGCTAGTGACACTAGTTTACCAGTTGCAGTAGTTCTACTAGTGTCACTAGTAGCGCTAGTGACACTAGTTTACCAGTTGCAGTAGTTCTACTAGTGTCACTAGTGCCACTAGTAGCGCTAGTGACACTAGTTTACCAGTTGCAGTAGTACTACTAGTGTCACTAGTGCTACTAGCATAAACCATTATGAACTTATGGACCAAAGTTATTTTACATTGAATTTTACAGTTTTTTGTTTAGAAAAAGGTAAAAATGCAACTTTGAGGCATAATCTCTCCAAAATGATACCAGAAATTTGCTTAATAATGACTGAGGAAGTAGTCTGGGTGGTCCTGAGGTTAATTGTAGCCTACCATTGTCTGAATTTATGGGCCAAAGTGATGTTACAATAGTATTAGAGCTTTTCTGGTTCAAAACAAACCAAAACAAGACAACTTCGAGGCTTAATTTCTCCAAAATGTATTTTGAAAATTGATTTATTTTGAAAACTGACTGTATTCTCTCGACTCGTGTTTCTTTGTGTGACTTCTTGTCAGGATTGAAGTGATCGCTCGCGGCTGTCAATGTTCTCATAGTGCAACACCTGCTTGGATTTATTTTTTAATCTCCACTATCGCTATGACTTTGAAGTTTATCATGATTGAAAACAGACCATATGCAGTGCACAGTAACTGAAGAAACCTAATAGTACCAGTTTAATAAATACTCATGGTATGTTAAATGATATCAGCTGCATATTAATGTTTTTCTTTTTTGATGTGTAATTTATTTATTTTAAATCAAACTGTTAGAGATCTGTTTGATTTTCATGTGCACTACATTTACAGCATGCCCTCTAAATTAATTGCATTGCAATTGCATTTTATAATAATAAAAAAAAACATCTCCTGCAACCGCTGCCGCTCAAAGTGAATATCCAGAGCTGTCACTTTAAGGCTTTTCAGCACTCATTTGAACACTGACCAATAAAAATCTTTATCCCGCCCATTCATTTGCATGCTGTTTACTAGTGGAACATGTTGCCTTCTAAGTGGCACTTGCAACTCTACTGGCTGTGTGTCTCATCTAGCATGTTAACTAGTGATGGGCACCAACTACAAGTAAGAGTCATGACAACATTTTTAACTTCACCTGCAAACTAGTAGGGTTCAAGAAGTTCCTCCAGTTAACTTGTAAGAGACATAATGTGTACTAGTTATACTAATATGTGTTTTTTTCCTAACTTGTCAACTAGTGAGTTTCAAAACCTGCCACTAGTCGACTAGTAAGACCCAAATTGGCCACTAGTAACACTAGTTGTTGTCTTTTTGACGTTACTAGTCAACTAGTTACACATGTTCTCTTACTAGTTAACAAGTTAGATCCAAAAAGATTCACTAGTTGACTAGTGACACTCTTTCCGTGGCTCACTAGTTAACTAGGCGATGCTATTTGTTGTCACTAGTCAGATTCTGCACTGAGCATGTAAAGACTTTGACCAAACCTGTTGTAAGTTTGTCTTACATGTAAAGCTATTCTTTGAACTAGTAAGGACTTGCTCAGCACTATTGGGCAACTGTGCACAGCAAGTGAGACATTTCTTTTGCATGTAGGACTTTTTGTTGCACTAGTTGACATCTTCACCAAACAAGTAGATATCCTCATCTTACTAGTACAACAAAGCTGCTTACTAGTCATCAAGTTCATCCTACTAGTACAACTAGTACTGTGATAAAATACCACTTGTTTAACATGTATGTCAGTAGCAGCATTCACTAGTTAACTAGTGACGTGCTAATGTTAACTACTAAGCAGCTTTGTTGTACTAGTAAGATGAGGATATCTACTTGTTTGGTGAAGATGTCAACTAGTGCAACAAAAAGTCCTACATGCAAAAGAAATGTCTCACTTGCTGTGCACAGTTGCCCAATAGTGCTGAGCAAGTCCTTACTAGTTCAAAGAATAGCTTTACATGTAAGACAAACTTACAACAGGTTTGGTCAAAGTCTTTACATGCTCAGTGCAGAATCTGACTAGTGACAACAAATAGCATCGCCTAGTTAACTAGTGAGCCACGGAAAGAGTGTCACTAGTCAACTAGTGAATCTTTTTGGATCTAACTTGTTAACTAGTAAGAGAACATGTGTAACTAGTTGACTAGTAACGTCAAAAAGACAACTAGTGTTACTAGTGGCCAATTTGGGTCTTACTAGTTGACTAGTGGCAGGTTTTGAACTTCACTAGTTAACTAGTAAGGCCAAATTGTCTTCTACTTGTGTAACTAGAAAACATTTTGGATTCTACTAGTCACCTAGTAAGCATTTTTAGCATCACTAGTTGGCTCTAACGAGACCTCAGCTATTTGACTAGTCACAGTTTTGCCTTGACAAGTTAACATGTAAGATGAAGCATGATGCCACTAGTTAACTAGTTGCATTCCTCAGGTCAACATGTTGAATAGTTAAAAGTAGTGGGTGGAGTAATAACACAATTCTGAGTCCTGATTCGCAGGTATCTTTTATTTTGAACTGGAGAACAAATAGGAAGCCTCAATTTAACTTTATACCCGCCTCCTCATTTGCATTTGGTCTTACTAGTGTGACTAGTTGACATTTTTGCTTCCACTAGTTCAACTAGGAATGAGTCTAGCTTTGCTAGTTAACTAGTGAGGTCAAAAAGATAGTGTGACTAGTGCGCATGTCAGCATCACTATTTCAACTAGTAAACATTTAAGCCCCACTAGTTAACTAGTGAGCTCAATAAGGTGTTACTAGTTGAACTAGTGAGCATTTCAGCTTCCCCTAGTTCAACTAGTAAACATTTTAAGCCCCACTAGTTAACTAGTATGGTCAAGGAGACTTTTCCTAGTTTAACTAGTAAGGGGCAAATCGCTATCTAGTCACACTAGTGATGATTTTGGCTCTTACAAGTGTAACTTGTGTAAATAACTTGAGCTTACTAGCAAACTAGTGAGGTGAATTGTCACTACTAGTTAGCTAGTCAGCACTTTTGCAGCTCACTAGTTCACTAGTAAGACTTTGAGCATTGCTAGTTGAGCCCAGAGGGCCACAAGTCTGTCAAAATGCTGTATAGTTTGTATTTTGGTGCCACTAGTGTGGCTTCTGGCTTCACTAGTAAGGCTTATGTTGTTACTAGCTTGACAAAAGTGTCACTAGTTGCTGAAAAAGAGTGACTAGTAAGACTCTTTGTTCAACTAGTTGGACAAAATGTCTAACTAGTGTGGCCAGGTATCCAACTAGTGCTGATAGTAGTCAAACTAGTGAATGACACTGAAGCCTGATATCAAGGATATGGAATAAATGCTCAAACGGCTTGCCATAGGAATACCCCATGACTGAGCAAGATTTTGGGCAGTTTCTTTAAGGCTGTGAAACTCCCCTCGGAGTGACACAAGGGTCTCGGATGCACTGGCTAGATATTTGCTTGCTTGCAAAATATCTGTGTTTTGTTTTTGGAGACTTTGTGAAACAGTGTTGATAGTTTCCAGAATTTTACCCTGTATCACTGTTTGAAGGACAAATTCAAAGTTTTCCATGTTATGTTTCAGTCCCTCGGCCTCAGCACGCTCATCTGGCTTTTTAGACAACAGACATATTTTCGTCAGTGCTTTCATCACATCTGGGTAACGAAAGCGGAGTGAGCGCACAGCATCATTTCTGGATGACCAGTGCGTCGGGCACAGCCGTTTAAGTGTTGGTTGCCCTGTCATTTTGAACTGTGACTCAAGAAGTTGCCATCTTTTAATACTACCACCGAAAAAAACATATAATTTCTGTACAGTATCGTAGTATTCTTTTAGCCTACTTTTGTCACATTTTGGCATGCGTCGTTCAGAACCAGGTTTAGATTGTGAGACGCACAGTGAATATAGATGGCATTAGGTTCCCTGTCCAAAACTCGTTTTTGCAACCCCGAGTATGTGCCACTCATTGTGGCTGCGCCATCGTAACCCTGTCCTCGGCATTTATTTAGAGATATTCCCTTATTCTCTAAAAGTCCAACAACCTCTTTCTCCAAACCAGATGCGCTTTGATCGTGGACTGCGTGGAAACCCATGAAGCTTTCATTTATTTTCACCTCTAATGGATTATCCTTTTCATCTTTTGGAATGGTAACATCGAATTACCTGACTCAGTTGGTCTACTTTAGAAATGTCTTGAGTTGTGTCAATTATTACAGAATAAAATTCTGCTTCATGGATTTCTTTCATAATTTCGTCTTGAACTTTTTGTGCCATAATAGAGTTCATTTCGTTTTGAATTTTTGGGCTCAAATATTTCGTTTTACTTTTACTGGTAATTAACCTCTGTAATACAGGGTCATACCAGCTAAGAAGTTCTATGACGGACAAAAAGTTTCCGTTGTTTATTTCTCCCAATTTTTCACAACCTGCACGGAAAGCGGAGTTACTGGATGCAAGTGTCAAAGTAACGTCAACAATTCTTGTCAACATCTCTGACCAAAAGGTGACTTCATTTTTATATTCGGAGGACATTTGCTCATCAATGGTAAGATTTTGCTGCCACATATCATATGTTATACAAGCTGCCATGTGAGAACGAGCATGTTCGTGTTCTTTAATCTTTCGGGATAGTCCTTGCCAGTCATTAATTCCAGTTGTCCAGGCCAAATTATGACACACTGATTTCCTCTCACCAACAAGCCAACAGGGCTCACAGTAGACACGATCCATTTTTGGGGAGTAACACAACCATTTGCGTGGTATCTTTGTACCCTTCTTTGATACTCTGTTGTAGTACTCACTGGAAAAGCACCTGCCTTTTGTATCTCTAGGATACGGACCTTCAAATCTGCATGGTCCCTGCCTCAAAATATTTTTTTTTACATTTGCATCTGTAGCCTAATATCTACAGGGAAATTAGCCCTGTCACTGGGGTAAGATGTAAGAGCTGATTCTGGGCTAATTTGAGATGCAGAGCTATCTGTTGCTTGCTGGTTGGTTGCAGATAGGGGCACTCTGGGCTCTCCCTCAACCGATACTGAAGCAACGGGATGCTCTCCATGTCCTGGTGCTGAAGCTTCGGGGCACACGGGGCTCTCCCCCTGACTGGATGGTGAAGCTGCGGGTCTGCTCTCTACCTGTCCTGGTGCTGAAGCTTCGGGGCGCACGGAGCTCTGATTGGATGGTGAAGCTGTGGGTGTGTTCTCTACCTGGCGCACAGAGCTCTGATTGGATGGTGAAGCTGTGGGTCTACTTTCTACCTGTCCTGGAGCTAAAGCCTCGGGGCGCACGGAGCTCTGATTGGATGGTGAAGCTGCGGGCCTGCTCTCTACCTGTCCTGGTGCTGAAGCTTCGGGGCGCACGGAGCTCTCCCCCTGACTGGATGGTGAAGCTGCGGGCCTGCTCTCTCCCTGTCCTGGTGCTGAAGCTGAATTTTTAACATGCGGTTAACATTTATAGCTTGTGTTTTTATTCATGAAATAGCCTATCCTGTATTTATGACTCATTTGTGGCAGTGGATAGTATATTTTTCTCTGTCTGGCTATTGCCGTTTTTGTGCCTAATAGTATAAAGACAAATTCCCCGTAGGAGGCTATGAAAGCCTTGTAACGTTATATTATTATGATTCTGAAAAAAGAAAAGAAAAGAAAAGCATAACATAGCCTATAGGCTGGATAACTTCACACAATAAGGCTGTTTAATAAATGTTTATCTTGCCCGATAACAGTATAGCCTAGTAAACACTATCAGCTATGCCAGAAGAACCCACCTGTTAACAGGCTGCATCCTTCTCCACTTCTGACAGGATTTACTGTTCCAAATAGAGTAGGCTACTGATTTTCGTAAGTTTGGCAGAAAATTCAGCAGATTTTTCTTTGTTGTGCCGTTTTTGGGCACCGCTTTGATATTTTCATTTAATCTTCTAAGTGTCTCTGACAGCGGTGCTGTCACTGAGCTGCACCGCTGCACTGATTTGAATTTCCCGCCTAATGTATCAATTGGACCAAAAGTCTCTGACGTATCGCTCTGGCCCAGAGCAATCGCTCTGACGTAGCCTAGCAAACCATAGACTGTATCAAACAAAGAAAACAATGGACCTGCAAAGTTTTTAATTTATTTCATATATTTGTTTTATTTTTAGACTCAAAATACAGACAATATCATGACCTGAACCCTATGTTCCCTACCTTACCCTATGTAAAAAAAAAAAAAAGATAGTTGTTTTACAGGCGAGGACGGGGCCCCCCTGACTCGCGGGGGCTGCGGGGGTGTAGCTACTTTACGGCCCAGGTTTATTCTTTCCCTTAACCTACACAGGTGGATGCAGTGCGTACACTCTGTAAGGAACATAAAAATTGAAGACAAAAATAATTCCTGGGAAATGTAAAGACCTCATTCACATCACAGACAATTTCAGATGTTTGCTGGTTTAAATGGTGAAAATATCACAGAATCCAACCAGACCTCAATATCCCTTCACGCCTCTTACACTGCAGAAGAGGCATGCAGGCATGTGGTTTGTAAATAGTCAGTAAAACAACCACAAGGTGACACAGAATGACTCCACGGAGACACAGACCATTACAAGATGATGCAAATGACTGCAGATAGACGCTAAATTACACACACAAAACAACCACAAAGGGCTGTTTCCTGTCTCAGTGTGTTGCTCCTATATGAGAGACATCAGGGAGGATTTACATGTCTGGGTCGTGTGTTCTGACCATGGTTGAAGGTTGTTTGGAATTTGCAATGTCATTTATTTTCATGATTTCATCTTGGATCATGTGTTTTATTTGATGTGCTAGACCAGGGGTAGGCAACCTTTGTGACATGGAGTGCCAATTTGAAATTTTCTTGTCAATGAGTGTGCCACTACAATAAAACAGTGTGACAAAAAATACAAAAACAACATGCCCGACCCAGTTATGTTGTTTTTGTATATGTATAGATAAAATCATTTAATATAGCCCACATCTAATCATATTTTGAAGATATTTTCTCATTATTCACAACACTGCTTTTCAAAAACTTAGCCTATTATATTATATTGCAGTGGGAGGAAAATGCTGAAACAGAGACTACAGTGCATCCAGAATATCAGTCAGAATGAAACAGTCACAACATTTCACAGACCTGGCTGGACAATCTGGACACTGTGAGTGACAAACAAGCAGCCAATCATTTAACAGCTGTGTAGTTGGGTTGCAGCGTCATCGTCAGGTTTATTGATAACAGAACAGCTGGGATGAGAGCGTGAGGCTGAAGGAGAGGAGATTAAAAGGGGACACGTAGCTCGTCGGTACGGTAACAGTGCGTCTGGCCCGACTCTAGCAGCGGCGGCGTTAATGACGCAGCGTCAGGCCGCTCACCGGCCTTGATTGAATCTCTGATTAAAGCAGAACTATGCAGGATTTGGGCTGTAATTATTGTGGCTCAGAGTCACTGTGATGGTTGAGTGACCTGTTATGAAGTGAATGGGGTCTAGGCCAATGCGCTTACCCCCCCCACTGGCTGAAAACCGCACTTGCAAGATCAGTTGTCCGTCTCGGTGTTACAAATCTCGTCAATGGATCGCGAGAAACTGCCTTACGGCAGTACGAGATAAGAACGCATATGACGTCATGCATGTCACGAATCGTGATTGGTTTGAGTTCGGAAAGTCGGAGGAAACCATGGAAACATGAAATGTTTACTGATGAAGTTCAGCTTGTGGCTAACGGGGAGCTAATGCTAACACAGATACACACACCATGGGTCTTTTATAAGATAATGTAATACATCATGACACACACACACACACCTTCGCGTTTTGGAACCTTTATTCATGTGTGTGTATGTCTGTGTCTTTGTGCCTGTGTGTGGCTGTATTAGCGTTAGCTCCGTGTTAGCGTTAGCTCCGTGTTAGCATAGCGTTAGCTCGGTGTTAGCATTAGCTCGGTGTTAGCAGGGCTTAGCAAACAGCAGTAAACACAAGCACGTGTAGGGGGGGTGGAGGAGGTGGCGGCAGCGAGTTTTTTTTTTTTTTTTTTACGACAGTGACATGTGCCTCCCAGAACTGTGGGGGAGCTCCGGAGAGGGAAAAAAAGAGAAACCAATGAAGGAGCGAGCTATTTCCGGCCAACTTGCATAGTTCTGCTTTAAATACGCAGAGCCGCGTGTTATGATTGGATGTTATTACATGTTTGACCGCTAGGCGGCAGTACTGGTTAGTAGTCAGCTTCCCGTACCATATAACTGGGTAGAGCAAGACTGCATGGAGCCACATGTATGTTGTTGAGAACGTGAGACATTAAACTAAGTTACTTGCTATCAACACGGCCTCATCCTTCGAACACGAACATGACATGGTACCAGGAGTAAACTCGAATGGGCGACATGGATTTAAAATCACCGGAAAGTTTGAAACTAACGGGGAATGTCAACGAGAACTGGCGCACCTTCAAACAGCGGTTTCACCTTTATGTTGCTGCTACGGGACTCGAGGCAAAGCCGGAAGCAAGAAAGGTAGCGCTGCTGCTAACAATAGCAGGGCCACAGGCCATAGAAGTATTTAACACGTTCGTGTTTGACAGTCCTGAAGATAATGAAAAGTTGGATGTAGTGCTTAGCAAGTTTGATACTCACTGTTCTCCGAAGAAGAACGAGACGTACGAGAGGTACGTGTTTCGGTCTCGTACACAGCGGCAGCATGAGCCCTTCGATAGCTTCCTGACGGACTTGCGGCTAAAGGCGCAGTCCTGCAACTTCGCGGCGCTGTCGGACTCCATGGTCCGGGACCAGATTGTCTACGGCGTGGCGGATAAAAAGGTCAGAGAGAGGCTACTACGGGAGATGGAGCTGACGCTGGCAGGAGCCATTAAGATCTGCCAGACCAGTGAGCTGTCCCAAAGGCACGTGAGGACGTTCAGCGAGATGTCTGCAGTCGCCTCGGCGCAGAGCGACAGCGCGGCAGCGGTTGGAGCAGTGTCGTATCAGCGGAGACGGCGCACACAGACCCGGCCTGCACAGCAGGAGGACGTGATAATAAACTGCAAGCGCTGCGGCTCACAGCACAAGCCTAGACAGTGTCCAGCGTTTGGTAAGCAATGCTCCAGTTGCCAAGGCAAGAATCATTTTGCTAAACAATGCTTCTCCAAATGGAAAGAGGGGAAGAAAGAAAAAACTGTAAACTTAATAGACGAGCCTGATCTAAGTGACACTTTCTTTGTTGGAATGGTGAATTGTGAAAGTGAACAAATAAATAAGCCAGACAATGTAAATGATGTCACTAGAGAAGATAAGTGGATAGCTCCTCTAATGATAAATGGGACTGTAGTCACCATGAGATTGGACACTGGTGCTAAAGCAAATCTCATAAGCATGTGTGATGTGAAGGCAATGAAAAATAAGCCACAAATAAAAAGAAAAGAATCTGGACTGAAAGACTACAATGGGCGGCCGATCAAATGTTTGGGCACATGCAGGTTGAGTGTCACAGTTAAAGGAAAAGTGCACCACCTATCCTTCTTTGTTGTGAATGAGGGACGGGAATCACTTCTTGGTGACAGAGCCTGTGAAGAACTGGGGCTTGTGGAAAGAGTGTATCAACTGATATATACTCCAGGTAAACACCTAGTCCTTGCTGATGCCCTATCCAGAGCAACTACAGGCGACAGTGTGAGTGCGACGGACGAGGACATACAGTGTCACGTGAACATGGTGTCGGCTACACTGCCTGTGTCGGACACAAAGTCAAGACAAATAGCGGAGGCTACAGCAAAGGATGCTGAGCTACAGCATGTCATGAAGAACATGGATGAGGGATGGCCAGCTGGTTCGTGTCCACAATTTTACCATGTCAGAGGTGAGCTTAGTACTGTGGATGGTCTGCTGTTGAAAGAGGGCAGGATTGTTATTCCACGGGCTTTGAGAATGGACATGTTGCACAGGATACATGAAGGCCATCTCGGCATCGAAAAGTGCAAAAGGAGGGCGAGAGACACGGTTTTCTGGCCCGGACTGAACAAAGACATTGAAACACTTGTAAGTAAATGTGAAACATGCCAGAAACACAGGAACAAGCAGAGCAAAGAGCCTATGGTGGTAGCTGAGGTGCCAACAGCACCATGGCACAAAGTAGGAATGGACTTGTTTCATCTCAGAGGTAAAGACTATTTAGTGGTAATGGATTACTACTCAAACTTCCCTGAGATGGCGCTACTAGCAAGCTCAACATCAACTTGTGTCATAACACATGCTAAATCTATCTTCACCAGGCATGGCATCCCACACACCGTGGTGAGCGACAATGGCCCCTGCTTCAGCAGCAAAGAATGGCAGAAGTTTGCAGTGCAATATGATTTCAAGCATGTGACGTCAAGCCCACACTATGCACAGTCAAACGGGCAAGCTGAAAAAGGAGTTCACATTCTCAAGCAACTCCTAAAGAAAGCAGCTGACAGTGACTCGGATCCCTATCTGGCTTTATTGAGCTACAGAGCATCACCTCTTCAGTGCGGCCTGTCACCAGCTGAACTGCTGATGAAGAGGAAGCTACGAACAACGTTGCCGAGTCATCAAAACGACAAATTCAAGCAAAATAATCACTCAAAGATTGAACATAAGCTACGACAACAGAAAATGATGCAAAAGTCATTCTATGACAGAACAACCAAGCATCTCCCTCCACTGACTACCAACGACGCAGTCAGGATTGAGGATGCTGATGGATGGAGTACAAAAGCAACTGTCCTGCAAGAAGTTGCTCCACGATCGTACACAGTGAAAACTGATGATGGACAAATCCTCAGACGCAATCGTCGCAGTCTATTAAAGACTCCTCAAGGGACTGTTGGTGAGCTCAGTGTAACCTGTGGTGAATCTCAGGTAATTCCTACACCTGCTATGGACTGTAACACTGACTCTCACACACCTACTCCAAGTGAACCTGAGTTAAGAAGGTCCACGAGAGAAATCAGAAAGCCTGATAGACTGAACTTATAAACAAAGAAAATTCAATATGCATGTTAAAGATGTTGAACAAAATGTATATTGATTGATGTTGTGAATGTGTTCTAAATGGTCTAGTGTTGGCTTAGATATGAGTTATGCAATCTGATGTAAACTGTTTATACTGCTTATGTGTTGCAGAGTTATGCTGAATGTGAAATGGTTGAAATAACTGACACAGCTAATGTGATGATTCATGTTAATGCATTTTACCTTAGAAAAGGGGGGATGTTATGATGGGATGTTATTACATGTTTGACCGCTAGGCGGCAGTACTGGTTAGTAGTCAGCTTACCGTACCATATAACTGGGTAGAGCAAGACTGCATGGAGCCACATGTATGTTGTTGAGAACGTGAGACATTAAACTAAGTTACTTGCTATCGACACAGCCTCATCCTTCGAACACGAACATGACACCGCGGGCGTCTTGCATTCCCCGCTGCAGCGACCCCGGATTCGATTCCACCAGTGACGTGCGGTGACCTCTAGGAAAGGGGAGGCAGGCGATCACAGACGACTGGGGGGACGGGGGGCGGGGGTATTCGGCACATCAGCTTATCACGCAAGAAAGTCACAACAAACAGGTTTTGCACAATGGTTTGCAAAATGTGTGCAACACCTTCTCATCACAATCCACGCCATCTAACGTTACAGTAGGCTAACTTACACAGATCAGCTGTTATTAAAACACAACTCGTCAATAACAGGATCGTGACAATGGACCAGGACCACCACTCACATTACACAACAAACCGAAGCAACAATAATGTTAACTGTACTCAACAAGCTATTATTACAAGGTTTACAACAGATATGACAGACAACCAGGTGTGTGTGTGTGCCTGTGTAAGAGGCACACACACACACCTGGAGGGAGGGAGAGAAAGTAACTAGTACGTAAAAGCTGTTAGCTGTTAGCTACCGTAGCTCAGGCGTCGGTCTCCCGTCAGGTAAAAGCTGCCGTTTATTCCTCAAATGAAGCTCGTGGAGTGGTTGAGCCAGCTCCTCCGGTACAGTTATACATCACTGCAGTTGAATTAGCCGCTAAACTGCTGGACGCTAAAACCGAGGGGGCGTCTGTTTGTTTACAATTCACGAAGGCACAGTGTTGCCAACTCCTCAGTAAGCAAAGTCGCTATTGGCTGTCGTAAAAGTCGCTAAAAGTCGCTAAATTCCGTCATTATCTCAGCGGGGGGGGGGCAGCGGCCAGCGGCGCTCTTATGTCTGTGGCGTGGAGCAGTGTGGCTCTGAATGCAGCGGAGGCAGCTCCGTGACACTACTGTGTATAGGCTGAATACCTGTGAGTGCCCGCGGCAGCGCCGCTGCTCGTTGAAAACAGCCGTGATAACGTGATTTCAGGTCCAGAAACGTTTGTAATATCACGGGAAAAAGTCGCTAGATTTGTCGCTAGTCGCTTTTGACAAAAAAAGTCACCAAGAGGGGTTGGAAAGTCGCCAAGTTCAAGTGTATCCGTCTGCGGCCTGCACAGTGGCGTCATTAGGCCTATTTTAGGGGGGCTGAAGCCCCCCTAAAATATTCTTAAGCCCCCCCAAATAATTTGGTGTTCTTTTATTATGTGACTTTTTTTAAATATATATATATGTGACATATATTCTCCTTTTAAGAACCCCAGCTGTCACCGCATTTGTCTCTTGTTATTTCTGATTTGTTTAATTTAATTAGTTTGTTAAGTGTGTGACCACCCCCTTCCCAGCTGTGAGTTGGTAGCGCCCATGTAGCGGCGGTTTGTTTGAAGCTCCGCTCCGAGCCTGCAGTGACGGGCTACAGGAGCTCTGATGTCAACAGAGGGAGAGAGTCAGTCCACCTGTAGCTAAAAGAGGACTAGCAGGTATCAGACAGTAAGCTAGTACTACATCTCTAAATAGCAGTGTTGTCAAAATGGCCGCGATAAAATTTGAATTCATGTGAAATATTAATTGCGTTGTAAACGGATCAGTTTTAAAGCTAGAGCGAAGATACAGATATTATATGAAACCAGGAGACACGAGGCTTCTGTTGGTACCAACCATGGCATGATAGCTTGTCAGAAAACGGGCTAAATAATGCTCCAAAGTTCGGCTAGATTCTGGTGAGGAAAACTTTTAAACGGGGATCCTGAACACTCCTGTCATCATGTGTGTGTTCCTCTCTCTCTCTCTCTCTCTCTCTCTCTCTCTCTCTCTCTCTCTCTCTCTCTCTCTCTCTGTCTGTCTCATGTGCCGTGTGTGTGTGTGTGTGCTGTGTATGTGTGTAATGTGTTACTGTAACATTCATCTGGTACTTTATAGCTTGGCTGTGTTAAAGAAAATAACATTTAGCAGTAAAAACAGATTATTTAATGGATTAATTTAAAATACTAATGATATCTGGTGACACTGCAGGCAGCACAGACAGACAGGGAGAGAAATGCTGTAGGGAGAGGCCAGACTGAGACATGCCCTGAAGATGCAGAAGATCAGGTAAGACACAGGAATATATAAAAACAGCATGATAACAATATAGGCTAGGTATAAATATATGTATATATTTTTAAACCTAGTCCAAGTAAAACTACTAATAAAAGCAGAATATTCAAATTAAAATGATTCTCAGGGTCAGTCATTTGAACCACCCCCCAATGTCTATTTCAGCTCAGAAAAAAAAAAATCTGAAATTTCTTGTGAAGGTCCTGGTTGTGTAGAAGATGAAGGGCTTTCTAAGGTGAAATGTGCACTCTTTACCATAAATATCTGCTCCAGTTGGAGTCGCACTTCATTTCTGTTGTCTGGTCTTATTTGAATTGGAAAATGTGAGGAGGTCTGGGTGAATCAAAATGAGCCCAAAACAGCTGTATTTGGATGGAGTGTATAACCATTATGACACAGGCTACTAATGAAATATAATTAGTTTTCCAATCCACCTGGACATATAGTCAAACACCTGAAAAATTACTCAGGTTCACTTTTTTTAGCATCTACTTTTACACAGTAAAATTCAAAAGTAGTTGAATTCTTAGATTCAACTAGCCCATGATTCAATACTCTAAATTTACTCTAAATTCTAAATATTGTGTTTTTTCTGGGCCATTGTGAAAGTTCGCTACATTCGCTCACATCCTGTGCATCTACTGGGGGCTAAGCCCCCCCTGTCCTTAAAACCTAGTGACGCCCCTGGGCCTGCAAGAGGGAGGCGTGTCGAGTAGTAGGCACTGTAGGAGGCGTGTCGCGTAATGACGTCACTACGCGACACGCCCCCCGCCACTACAGGGAACGCCCTACACACGGTTCTTAAGCCCTCGTTATACTTGCTGTAAACTACGCGTACGCGAGCGCATCATGGCTGCCACGCGTAATCTGCGTCCGTTTGATGCGTCGGGTGCGACTGAACGCACATATTGACGCGAGGTGACGCGACGCAGGATACGCGCGGCAGCTCGCGTACGCGTAGTTTACAGCAAGTATATCTCGGCCCTTAAAGGGATATGCCTACGCGTTCTTTGCCCTATAATGAATGTATTCAAAAGCTTACAAATGTTATTATTACATTTTTAATTGGGTAAAAACAATTAAGGCAGGATTTCATTTATATTAAAATTTAGATGTAAAATTTTCTGACTTTGTCACAAGAGAAAACACAAGATAATTAACAGACAGGAATTCATGAGCTAAATGTCAGTGCTTATGTGGGAGTAAGAGCGTAATGTGTTGATATATATATATATATATAAAAGTAGTGGCCTACCCTATATTTATTTATATAAATAAATAAAAGTAGTAAATAATAATGTCAGTGCTTATGTGGGAGTAAGAGCGTAATGTGTAGATATCTATATAAATAAATAAATATATATATATATATAAATAAAAGTAGTGGCCTACATAACAAAATTAAAATAATGTGATGACAATAACTTTTATTCTTCCTTAATGGGGAATTCATTTGTGAATCTCTCCATTCTGTAGGTTACTGAGCAGTGTTGCTCCCTTGCTTTCTCTCTTGATATCAGCAGGGATCATCAGCAGCATTCTCCTGGAGCTTGAGTTGCTGGCCCTCTCGCCCTCTCTCCTACCTGCAACACCTCTTGGGCTTTGTTTGGTATTCTGATTTCCTTTATTTCACCACACACACTACTGTACTCATGCACTCGCAGCACTGATCATAGACCATAACTTTCTTTGTCATGGTCGTTTTGTGATAAGTAGCAATTCATCTCAACTATATTTGGTCTGTCAAACGTATTTGTAGTGAAGAAGAGATCTATTTAAAAAAAAACAAACCAAAACATTTCAAGGCTCATTTTTTATTTTATTTTATAGCCTGCTCAGAAATGCCTCAGAGGGGAGCGTGCCTATGTTCCCTCAGCCCTATGTTCCCTCTGGACTCTCTCTACCTATCTGGACTCTGTCTATCTGGCCTGTCTAGCCTCTACCTGGTCTTTTTACTAAACTTAACCAACTCCTTTCTTCATTGCCTAAACCCAACCAATGGTGGGACCAAAGGGCTGTGGGAATAGGGCCTAATTTTCAGTGACAACAAAAGTTAGAAATGAGGGAACATAGGGCTGAGGGAACATAGGGCCTAATTTTCAGTGACGACAAAAGTTAGAAATGAGGGAACATAGGGCTGAGGGAACATAGGGCTGTGGGAACATAGGGATGACGATGTTACATCACACATTGATATGTCATGTGTCTATCATCAATTCTTTATAGCAGAGTTACAATTTATTAGTTACACCAGATTGCTGGCTAAGTTACAACACCCAATTCTATTTGGCTCAACCTTTTAGGATCATTTGCAATAAAACGTATGTATACGCTGCATGTCACTTATCAAACAGGCAAATAACCCTCTGAAACTTTGCTAACGTTACATTTTGCTGAGTCGGCAACGGGCTGGCTTCGTTCTGTTTATACACTTATATTTAATAATATGGATAAATATAGCCTTACTTCCTTAGTCCATCGCTAAACACAATTATTATATACATTAATCGATGAATTAATTAAATTACACTGACACTTACAGTCTGCATATGTTCGGCCATTCAGACTAGTCAAGTTTTACGGCGGAACTGGTTTACTTCCTGTTTTGTTATCCGTTTTGGCGGTCTCATTTTACATCTCGCGTGGTTCAACGTGACTTTCCCGTGTGGAGGGGGCGTGTCGCGTAGTGATGTCACTACGCGACACGCCTCTACGCGAAATGCCTCCCTCTTGCAGGCCGCAGACAGACCCCTCTCGCCAAGTTGGCAACACTGCGAAGGCAACGTGAACGTACGTGCCGCTCACACTTAGTAGAGTTACGCAAAGGGAGGCAGCGTAGCCCTTGTCTCGCTCCAGCTGTCCTTTCAAAATAAAATGCGCAGAAAGCCCGAAAAAAAAACAAACTCTGACTCGTGAGCTGGTAGCGGTGTGCCAGCGTGCCAATGATTATGCCGCCGCGTGCCAACCGTGGCACGCGTGCCTAGGGTTGCCGACCCCTGTGCTAGACTGAATAACCAGTTTTATGGGCTTTCAAATCTCAACACACTTCTACAAATGATAAGCAGTAAAGCGAGGACTGTAGTATCTCTACATATGGGGCACCTGCGTTACCCATTGCACCACACGGTGTCGGTGCCCCAAGAATGTTAATAGTTTTAAAAGCAAGCTCAAGGCCCACCTATTTAATTCGGCTTTTAACTAATGTCTTACTTTTTTAGTCAATTCATATTTTAGCTTTTTTTTTTAGTGTAAAGTGTATTTTGTCTATTTAATTTTTCATCATTTTATTTCATTTATTTGTCTATTTTTATGTTCTTAGCTTATGTAGTTTTATGTTTTCATTCCATATCTCCAGTGTTTCCTCACTGGCTGATGGACTCTGGCTGGTATAGGCTGGTGGAGGTGTCCTGGCCTTGGGCCGTGAGCAGCACCCAGTGCAGACGGCTTCCTGTGATGGTGTTTCTTGAGGGGGGGCAACCGCCATTCCGACATCCCAACTAGGGCTGGGACGATATGCTTTTCTCCCGATTCGATTCTTCTACGATTTTTTTGGATGGCGATTCGATTTAAATTGCGATTCTAAGATATTGCCGATTCTCTCGATTTTTAGTCTGCATTTTTAACATTTATCTGAACACAAATACTGTAGGAGTCTATTATTAACATACTCCATTATAAAGTGAACTTAAACCCTTTTCAAAACCTGTACTCTCTGTATGTAAAAAAGGCTAACAAATGCACATTGCATTTGCTAAAAATTAAAAAAAAAAAAAAATTCACTTTTTTTTCTCAAAAATTAAAAAAAAAAAAAAAAAAACGATTCAAAAATCGTCAAAAAAGATATTGCAATATTTATGTGAATCGATTTTTTCTCCCACCCTTAATCCCGACATCCCACCAGTCCGACATAGGCCTCTAATTGTCTAAATGGCAACACTTAATTTTCTATCAAACGTCCCATCATTCCGACAATCCCTTTAATAGCATATTTTCCCCCAAAAGATTTTGCACTGGTTGGGTTTAGGCAGTGAAGAAAGGAGTTGATTAAGTTTAGTAAAAAGACCAGGTAGAGGCTAGACAGGCAGACTAGTCCCTCTCTGCGCTCTGCTGTGTAACCATGTGGGTATTCCTCTATCAGCATGACTTAAAGAAGGGAGTCACCTGTTGAGTAACGCAAATTCAAATTTGCTTTATTGGCATGAATGTTACAAAGACTGTGTTGCCAAAGCATAAAGACTCAATGAAACCAAACAACAATGTCATATAGAATAAAAACTTAAAGGGATAATTCACCCAAAATTCAAATTTCACTCATTATCTACTGACCCTCATGTCGACTAAGGGCTGGGAGAAGTTTCAGAGTCCTCCGTGCCTTCTCTGAATTACAGGGGGGCTCCGTGCAGCACTGCATGTCCATATGACGGCTGCGAACGGAGCTCACTTTTCTTCGTCCAAAAAGACACACCAAAAAAACATACAAATACCTCATAGTGCTCGTCTGTAATGTCCCTCTTGTATTGAAGCCCCAACATGTGTCTTTTTGGACGAAGAAAAGTGAGGCCCATTCGCAACCGTCATATGGACATGCAGTGCTGCACCGAGGCCCCCTGTACAGTAACTCAGAGAAGGCACGGAGGACTCCGAAACTTCTCCCAACCCTTAGTCGGCATGAGGGTGAGTAGATAATAGGTGAAATTTGAATTTGGGGTTAACTATCCCTTTAAGAGAGAAACATTAAATAAATCAATAACCCTAATAAACAATAATAAGATAATAAGTGATGATGAAAATAGTGATATTATTCAACAATAACATAACAAATAAATGAGATAAAAAGTCTTACATTGAAACATTTTGATGTGTGACATGCAATGACATATTCTCCTGCCAGTTCTCTCTCTCTGTGTATATGTGCATGTGAGTGTGTGTGTGTGTGTGTGCTGGGGTGGGGGGTCTAGGGGGGTGGGGGGTTGCTTTTAAACATGTAAAGCACTTTGTGCTACGTTTTTAATTCTTTATAGATAAAGTTTGATTTGATTTGACTGACTACTGCAGGTAATACACTGTACAATGTGCATTTACTTCTCACAACTCCATGTTAAATAAGCCAAACTCTGGAGTATTTTGTTTTTTAATCCTTCCTGTAACAGAGAAAGTTAAGTTTCTCCTCGCAGTCTCTTCTCTCAAACACTCTGGCGCTGTTTTTCACCACAATGGCACAGAGCTTCTTCTTTGGGCACTTCACAAAATCCTGGCTCTCCACTGTTTCTCCACCAACCCACATCCATCCACCAGCCAGGTAACGCAGGCCCGTCCACACCTACCAACATTTAGCAGAGAGATATTACGTAACACAGAGCACTAGTTTGGTTGGTTACAAACGCACTGTGGTAAACAATCATACCTCTCTGCTGTCAGCTTGTTGTATCATCTCATTTGCAAAATCCTGGTCATCTGGAGTCTTTAGGGTGGCGAGATCATAGCGATAGTTTTGGTCCACCGAGGCAGGCTTACTTATGTCCACTGCCCTCATCTCCCTGCAGTACTCTAGTGCCTCTTCCCAAGTCTTCCTCTCCTTCACCAGAACCAGCCTCTCGTCAAAACATAGGATATTATGTTTAGCACCACAGACATCGCCGTCCCATTTTTCTTTGCCAGAGAACTTAATAGCACAATGTTCGTGGCTCAATGGCTCTGCAAGAAGAAAAAGTAAAGATATTGATTTCTCGTGGAGATCATGGTGAAGGTGGGCTACAGCTCCATGGCATCACAGAAACACAAAGAGGATGAGGAGGAGCTTCTTCCCTCAGGCCATCAGACTGTTGAACTCTACATAACATCACACACACACATACGCTTCCATGCACTACTGCACTTTGGACTTTTAAATAATATACACACATCCAGAGACTTTGATTTTAATAATGTAAAAAATATATATTTTTTAAATTTTCTACCAACCTCTTTGGTTTTAAATATCCTTCTCTTCTTTTTTTATTTTCTTGTATCTTTATTTATATTATGCAAATGATCAAAGGTACATAAGAATTTCACTGTAATTAATTGTAATTATGTGGCAATAAAAACTTAAATTAAACTAATTAAAACTTAATTCAACACATGGACCTCCTCTGCAGCCCGTTAAAAAGGTGTGGCTCCTCCCACTGAGCCTAATAATATACCCCAAAATAACAATCTGGACTCATTTCACCTTTATAACTTAATTCGATAATAACTCGCATCAATTCAGGCTTAGAAAAACTGCTCCTTGCCCTCCACAAAAAAATCATCTTTGGGTTCATATTTGCCCTTTAAGCATATTAATGTTATAGATTATTGTATAGGAATAGGCCTCTCATACAAAATAAAAAAAAAAATGGTTAAAGAGATAGTTCAACATTTTGGCGAATTGGCCCATTGCCATAATCCCTAGTCATAGCAGTGGGTTCGTTACCTTTAATTGTCGGTGTAAGCTATTTTTAGAATGCCGGAGCCGAGCTGCGAGCTGCTCAGAGCTACGCTATGGAGGCTGATGGGATTTCTTGGTTTACCTCATCACAAATTGTCCACGAGAGCGTTTTGGAGTTGTTGGATTGTGTATTTGATGAGTTTGAGTTGCTATGACTATAGGGATTATGGGCCAATTTGCTAAAATGTTGAACTATCCCTTTAACATCATATTTGAGGCTTGTTTGATTGATTGATTGATTGATTGATTGATTGATTGATTTATTCGTCCATTCCACAAAACATTAACATACACAAACAAGTCAAAATTTCATAATCAATATGGGCGAAAGGGCAAGGCAGAAGCAAAGCTTATTAGGGCCGCGGGCAATCGCACCGGGCACTGGTCCCAACAGCTATGAAATAGTGCCCCTGCTGAAGCAGTCACACTATTGTTCTTCTGTTTGGCCATTTTCTTCCGCCTTTTTACGGTCTTCTTCTAGTCCTTCATACTTTGTGCTATTTCAACAATTTATATATCAAAACGTGCAGCTTTTTTTGAACTTTATCGGCATTACTTTTCTCTTTTTAACTATTTATACTTTTTCAAATATTTAACTTTTTCACAAAAAATCTCACATTCATCAAAGTCTCAACCTCTCTTCTTCACGACTCCACTGTAGTGTAGGGGTTAGGGTAACTGCCTGCCAACCCTAAGGTCACTGGTTCGAATCCAAGGGAAGAACTTTTGTTATGTTATGTTGAATTCTGCTCTCCTCCCCCGCCTTCAATTGGTTACAGGTGTTTGTTATCTCCTTGATTACTCGTACCAGTTTGCAGCACATCATCACATTACAATGAATGACAACAGTCTTGAAAGCAGTGTGCTCTCTGTAGCCGAGTGGCAGAGTAAAGGTTTAGTGATCATATGGTCATGGGTTCGATTCCTGCCTCAGTCTTTTCACTTCATTGCTTGACTTTTGATTCCAATTATTCAGCTGTCATTGGACAGTCTTTGATTCCTCATAGTATAAAGCTCATTGTAACTCAGGTTCTCTGTGGCCATATGGTTAGTGCTCAGCCTGAAATTCACAGACATTTTCATTCTAAGTCATTCAAGCTTGACTCTCAAGCTTTCTTGATGTTGACAGTGTGCAGATCATTAACAGACAACAGTCTCTGCAACTGTGTGTGCACTGTGGCCTAGAGGCAGAGTGGAAGTCTAATGACCATGAGGATGTGGGTTCGATTCTGACCTTGGTCAAACATTTGTATGGTGATCACAGCTTGCACTATTTGCTAATTCTGCAACAGCGTTCAGTTGCTGTCAGCAGTCACACCATTTCCATTCTTGGAAATGCTTTTTCTAGTTAGTGTGAATGCTGGAAGCATTCACACTATTGTTATTCGGTTCGGCCATTTTCTGCCTTTCTTTGTCATGTAACTAGTCCTTCATACTTTGTGCTATTTCAACAATTCAAATATCAAAATGTTCAGCCTTTTCGGGACAGGTGTGCTATGTCTTTTCTCTTTTCAACTATTCATACTTTTTGCAATATTCAACTATTTCTGATTTTTTTTTCCCCATAGAGAATGCATTGGAACAGTCTTGAAACTCTTCAAATCTTCTTACTTCTTTCAGCCTTTAAAGCGTCCACATACTTTCAGCTAGAGACTTCATTCAAATTCTGAGCTGTAGACAAACTTCTAATGTATTCATCCTGTATTTACAACTTTTTCATAGCTTGCACCGTTTTTGAGATAAATCCTTTAAAAGCACATGAGGATTTCTGACAAATTTCACACTTTTCAATGAGTGTGTATGGGGTTGGGTCAGAGTGAGTGACATCATCGTTAGAGTGAGAGGGATCGAAAAAACATTCAGGATTTTTTCTGGATAAATTGCCAGCACGGCCACAAATTAAACTCTAGACACATGATTTCCTCACCGGTTTGTAGCCACACTTGTTGTGTCTCATTTAATGTGCTCAAAACAGCAGACACACTTACAGAATTGTCTCTGTGAGCCTAATTGTGCAGCTAGACCCACTCCAGTGGCTCATCCACTTCAATATAAAAGTAGGAGCTGATTTTTTTAGAAAAGCAGAAATGCCCCCCTTTTCTACCTTGCGACCCTGAGAAAAGTTTTTGCTCTACAAACATTTAATGCACATCAATGTGCTCAGGAAGGTCTGCTTGCCCAGATGGTCAGGAGGACCACATTCTAATAAGAGGTACGGTTCTCTTTTTCTGGGCTGTTTTGGGAAGCTGCTCAGAGCACAAATCTCTCTGCTCTGCTCTGCTCTGTGTGCAGTTGGTCCAGCTGTAGTGGCCAGCTCGTTATCAAAGTCTATAAATAGAACAGGTCAGGTGCAGCCTGGCCGCTCGTTAAGATGTTTTTAAACACAGCCCCACACACACACATGATAAACCAGACTGACAGAGAATGTCCACGCACAAACACAGGCATCACACTCACACAGACAGACACACACAGACGCTCACACACAGTCACACACACACACATACACAAACACAACACTGTTCCACACAGTAAAATGTAAGCATGGTAGTCGTCATGGCAACTTCTGAGGGCAGGCTGCCAATCAATCAGATCATTAGGGAGAGAGGAGTTTTGTGGCGCTTAACAGTTTTACTTTCTGCACATGTACACGCAGACAGAGAGACCGTCAGACTCACACACACACACACACACACAGGTTTTCAGCTCAAATTCATCAGGCTCTCAATTATTTTATACTTTTGATGTAAACATCTCCAACAATTTATATTTTTCTCATGAATTTAAGTTCAGACGTTTAGTCTTTCCAATTCTATTAATAGTAGTACAATTACAGGTGGAGCCTAGGACATAGGATGCAGCTTTTAACATGTGTCCTATCTATCTATCTATCTATCTATCTATCTATCTATCTATCTATCTATCTATCTATCTATCTATCTATCTATCTATCTATCTATCTATCTATCTATACCCCTCCCTATTTTTTAACCCCTCTGTCTCCTTTTTTTCTTTCTTTCTTTCTTTCTTTCTTTCTTTCTTTCTTTCTTTCTTTCTTTCTTTCTTTCTTTCTTTCTTTCTTTCTTTCTTTCTTCTACTCCTTCATTTGTATTTTACGTAACTTTTTATATCCTTCCCTCTCTATCCATCCATCCATCCATCCATCCATCCATCCATCCATCTACCTCTTTCTATCTATCATCCCCCTCTCTCTTTTTCTTCTTTCTTTCTTTCTTTCTTTCACTCCATTTCTGTCTTTTTACTTCTTTGTTTGTTTGATTGTTTCTTTCTTTCTTTCTATTCCTTTTCTCTTCCCTTGTTTTTACTCCATTTCTTTCTTTCTTTCTTTCTTTCTTTCTTTCTTTCTTTCTTTCTTTCACTCCATTTCTGTCTTTTTACTTCTTTGTTTGTTTGATTCTTTCTTTCTTTCTTTCTTTCTACTCCTTTTCTCTTCCTTTGTTTTTACTCCATTTCTTTCTTTCTTTCTTTCTTTCTTTCTTTCTTTCTTTCACTCCATTTCTGTCTTTTTACTTCTTTGTTTGTTTGATTGTTTCTTTCTTTCTATTCCTTTTCTCTTCCTTTGTTTTTACTCCATTTCTTTCTTTCTTTCTTTCACTCCATTTCTGTCTTTTTACTTCTTTGTTTGATTCTTTCTTTCTTCTCCTTTTCTCTTCCTTTGTTTTTACTCCATTTCTTTCTTTCTTTCTTTCTTTCTTTCTTTCTTTCTTTCTTTCTTTCTTTCTTTCTTTCTTTCTTTCTTTCACTCCATTTCTGTCTTTTTACTTCTTTGTTTGTTTGATTCTTTCTTTCTTTCTTTCTTTCTTTCTGTCCTTTTCTTTTTTCTCTCTTGTTTCAATCTTTCTTTCTTTCTTTCTTTCAACAATTTCTTCAGCTCATTCAGCATTGCTTCCAGCATTCACACCATTTCCATTCTTGGAAATGTTTTTTCTAGTTAGTGTGACTGCTGAAGCAGTCACACTATTGTTCTTCTGTTTGGCCATTTTCTTCCGCCTTTTTACGGTCTTCTTCTAGTCCTTCATACTTTGTGCTATTTCAACAATTCATATATCAAAACGTGCAGCTTCTTTTGAACTTTATCGGCATTACTTTTCTCTTTTTAACTATTTATACTTTTTCAAATATTTAACTTTTTCAGATTTTTTTCAGCTTTATAATGTGTGTGTATTGCGTCTAACGAGCAGAGCCAGAGTGGTGTCAGAGTGGAGAGAGGCAAAAAAACATTCTAGAGTTTTTCTGGCTAAACTGTCAGCATGGCCACAAATTAAACTCTAGACAAATTATTTTCTCCAGTTTTGTAGCCACACTTGTCTTCTGGCTAAAATTCTGGTCAAAAATGCAAAGAGACTTAGATAATAATTTTAAATATTTTTTAAATGCAGCCAGGGAGCTCTCTGCTCTCATTAAGCTCAATGCATTTTTTTCACATCAGCAGGAGAAGGAGCTCAACTTTGTAACTTGCTGTTAAGTGCTTTTTAATTCATTTGAATTCACCAAAAAATAGTCACAGGTCACAAAAAAGTCCTCTTCTTACTTGGTGTGGCTAATTTATATTAATTTATTTTTGTTTTAAGCATCATTGAAAAATCTCACATTCATCAAAGTCTCAACCTCTCTTCTTGACAACTCCTCTGTAGTGTAGGGGGTAGGGTAACTGCCTGCTAACCCTAAGGTCACTGGTTCGAATCCAAGGGAAGAATTCTTGTTATGTTATGTTGAATTCTGCTCTCCTCCCCCGCCTTCAATTGGTTACAGGTGTTTGTTATCTCCTTGATTACTCGTACCAGTTTGCAGCACATCATCACATTACAATGAATGACAACAGTCTTGAAAGCAGTGTGCTCTCTGTAGCCGAGTGGCAGAGTAAAGGTTTAGTGATCATGTGGTCACGGGTTCGATTCCTGCCTCAGTCATTTCACATCATTGCTTGACTATTGATTCCAATTATTCAGCTGTCATTGGACAGTCTTTGATTCCTCATAGTATAAAGCTCATTGTAACTCAGGTTCTCTGTGGCCATATGGTTAGTGTGTTAGGTGTTGTGCTATTTCAACAATTCATATATCAAAACGTGCAAGCTTTTTTTTTAACTTTATCGGCGTTACTTTTCTCTTTTTAACTATTTATACTTTTTCAAATATTTAACTTTTTCTGCAAATTAAACTCTAGACAAATTATTTTCTCCAGTTTTGTAGCCACACTTGTCTTCTGGCTAAAATTCTGGTCAAAAATGCAAAGAGACTTAGATAATAATTTTAAATATTTTTTAAATGCAGCCAGGGAGCTCTCTGCTCTCATTCAGCCCAATGCTGAGAATTCTCCACAACTCTGTCTGAAACATGCTTATGTCTGTGCTCTCTGTGGCGAAGTGGCAGAGTAAAGGTTTATTGATCATGAGGTCTTGGGTTCGATTCCTTACTTTTTTTTTTAAGCAGAAGCCAGTGATCCTCTTATCAAAGGTTTTCTTTACCCCTCACATACTGTCTCTGTCTGTAGCCTAGTGGTTAGCTTGCTGGTCTAGAGACCTGAAGGTTGCTGGTTCAATTCTTGCCTCAACAACAATTACAGTGAATTATTTTCCCAGTTGTCCTCTGTTGACTTCTGATAACTTGCTTCATGTTGAAACTGCTGCTCTCAGCCTGAAATTCACAGAAATCATCAGAAGTCATTCAAGCTTGACTCTCAAGCTTGAATGATGTTGACAGTGTGCAGATCATTAACAGACAACAGTCTCTGCAACTGTGTGTGCACCGTGGCCTAGAGGCAGAGTGGAAGTCTAATGACCATGAGGTTGTGGGTTCAATTCCGACCTTGGTCAAACATTTGTATGGTGATCACTGCTTGCACTATTTGCTAATTCTGCAACAGCGTTCAGTTGCTATCAGCAGTCACACCATTTCCATTCTTGGAAATGCTTTTTCTAGTTCTCCTTCATCTTCCGGACGATTTTCGATGTGCTACTAGTCCTGCAACTCGAAGAGTTGCAGGACATATTATATATCAAAACGTGCGTCCTGATCGGGATCGCTGTGCTATTACTTTTCTCAACAGTTTACGAATTTTTCGCGACGTAGTCGCGAAAAACTGCGCAAAAATTTTGCATGTAAGTCAATGGGACGGGCGAAAAAAAAAGACCGAAAAAGACCAATCATTGGAGTTTAACAAAAGTCTACTGCTCAGGCATACTTTCACCTAGAGACTCCATTTAAACTTTAAACAGTAGACACAAGTCTTGTGTATTGTCGTATTACTCCACGTTTTGATAGGTCATATAGTTTTTGATCAATCCCTGATCAATGACCATGATCATTTTTGGAGAAATTATGAGATTATAATGGGTGTGTATTGCATGGAATGTTCGTGTCAGAGTGCGTGACATCATCGGTTAGAGTGGGAGAGAGTGAAGAAACATTCTGTATTTTTTCTGGATAAATTGCCACCACGGCCACAATTTACACTCTACAGACATAATTTTTTCAGAATTTGTAAGACAAACTTGTTATCTCTCATGTCATGTGCTCAAAATATCAGAGAGACTTACAGAACTTACAGAATCAGCCTCTGAGTGCGGCCACGTCTGTCCCTGCTCCTCATTGAGTCCAATACAAATATTTTCTGAGAGGAGCAGAACGGCCTGATGTTTTAAAACTGCCAGCGTCGCCAAAATATTTACTGTAGAAACACCAAATCGTACCGAAATTTTCAGTAAGTCCTTAGAGCAACGTTGATCTGTGTTTTGTTCTGATAGGAGTTACCGTTTTGTCATGCTAAGCCTAATTGTGAGGCCGGTTTAGAGGCAGAAAATGGCTGTTTTTCTCCACGTTTCTGTCTGTCTCAGCCTGCGGGGGGCCCTATCGCCGTGGTAACCTCTTTGATCCTCAGGCCAGGGCTCGTTAACTTCATAAACAATCCACCTGGCGCTCGTTTAAATGTTTATAAACACAGACACAGCTAAATCAGACTGACACAGGATGCAGCTACTAACTAACTATGGTTACACACACACACACATCATCACATTACAATGAATGACAACAGTCTTGAAAGCAGTGTGCTCTCTGTAGCCGAGTGGCAGAGTAAAGGTTTAGTGATCATATGGTCATGGGTTCGATTCCTGCCTCAGTCTTTTCACTTCATTGCTTGACTTTTGATTCCAATTATTCAGCTGTCATTGGACAGTCTTTGATTCCTCATAGTATAAAGCTCATTGTAACTCAGGTTCTCTGTGGCCATATGGTTAGTGCTCAGCCTGAAATTCACAGACATTTTCATTCTAAGTCATTCAAGCTTGACTCTCAAGCTTTCTTGATGTTGACAGTGTGCAGATCATTAACAGACAACAGTCTCTGCAACTGTGTGTGCACTGTGGCCTAGAGGCAGAGTGGAAGTCTAATGACCATGAGGATGTGGGTTCGATTCTGACCTTGGTCAAACATTTGTATGGTGATCACAGCTTGCACTATTTGCTAATTCTGCAACAGCGTTCAGTTGCTGTCAGCAGTCACACCATTTCCATTCTTGGAAATGCTTTTTCTAGTTAGTGTGACTGCTGAAGCAGTCACACTATTGTTCTTCTGTTTGGCCATTTTCTTCCGCCTTTTTACGGTCTTCTTCTAGTCCTTCATACTTTGTGCTATTTCAAATATTCATATATCAAAACGTGCAGCTTTTTTTGAACTTTATCGGCATTACTTTTCTCTTTTTAACTATTTATACTTTTTCAAATATTTAACTTTTTCACAAAAAATCTCACATTCATCAAAGTCTCAACCTCTCTTCATCACAACTCCACTGTAGTGTAGGGGTTAGGGTAACTGCCTGCCAACACTAAGGTCACTGGTTCAAATCCAAGGGAAGAATTCTTGTTATGTTATGTTCAATTCTGCTCTCCTCCCCCGCCTTCAATTGGTTACAGGTGTTTGTTATCTCCTTGATTACTCATACCAGTTTGCAGCACATCATCACATTACAATGAATGACAACAGATTTGAAAGCAGTGTGCTCTCTGTAGCCGAGTGGCAGAGTAAAGGTTTAGTGATCATATGGTCATGGGTTCGATTCCTGCCTCAGTCTTTTCACTTCATTGCTTGACTTTTGATTCCAATTATTCAGCTGTCATTGGACAGTCTTTGATTCCTCATAGTATAAAGCTCATTGTAACTCAGGTTATCTGTGGCCATATGGTTAGTGTGTTAGGTGTTGTGCTATTTCAACAATTCATATATCAAAACGTGCAGCTTTTTTTGAACTTTATCGGCATTACTTTTCTCTTTTTAACTATTTATACTTTTTAAAATATTTAACTTTTTCTGCAAATTAAACTCTAGACAAATTATTTTCTCCAGTTTTGTAGCCACACTTGTCTTCTGGCTAAAATTCTGGTCAAAAATGCAAAGAGACTTAGATAATAATTTTAAATATTTTTTAAATGCAGCCAGGGAGCTCTCTGCTCTCATTCAGCCCAATGCTGAGAGTTCTCCACAACTCTGTCTGTAGTCCAGTTGGTTACAGGTGTTTGTTAAGAGACGCATTAATTGCTTCTGCCACCGTTTGCAGCACATCATCACATTACAATGGCAACATGCTTATGTCTGTGCTCTCTGTGGCGAAGTGGCAGAGTAAAGGTTTATTGATCATGAGGTCATGGGTTCGATTCCTTACTTTTTTTTTCAAGCAGAAGCCAGTGATCCTCTTATCAAAGGTTTTCTTTACCCCTCACATACTGTCTCTGTCTGTAGCCTAGTGGTTAGCTTGCTGGTCTGGAGACCTGAAGGTTGCTGGTTCAATTCTTGCCTCAACAACAATTATAGTGAATTATTTTCCCAGTTGTCCTCTGTTGACTTCTGATAACTTGCTTCATGTTGAAACTGCTGCTCTCAGCCTGAAATTCACAGACATTTTCATTCTAAGTCATTCAAGCTTGACTCTCAAGCTTTCTTGATGTTGACAGTGTGCAGATCATTAACAGACAACAGTCTCTGCAACTGTGTGTGCACCGTGGCCTAGAGGCAGAGTGAAAGTCCAATGACCATGAGGTTGTGGGTTCGATTCCGACCTTGGTCAAACATTTGTATGGTCATCACTGCTTGCACTATTTGCTAATTCTGCAACAACGTTCAGTTGCTATCAGCAGTCACACCATTTCCATTCTTGGAAATGCTTTTTCTAGTTAGTGTGACTGCTGAAGCAGTCACACTATTGTTCTTCTGTTTGGCCATTTTCTTCCGCCTTTTTACGGTCTTCTTCTAGTCCTTCATACTTTGTGCTATTTCAACAATTCATATATCAAAACGTGCAGCTTTTTTTGAACTTTATCGGCATTACTTTTCTCTTTTTAACTATTTATACTTTTTCAAATATTTAACTTTTTCACAAAAAATCTCACATTCATCAAAGTCTCAACCTCTCTTCTTCACAACTCCACTGTAGTGTAGGGGTTAGGGTAACTGCTTGCCAACCCTAAGGTCACTGGTTCGAATCCAAGGGAAGAACTCTTGTTATGTTATGTTGAATTCTGCTCTCCTCCACCGCCTTCAATTGGTTACAGGTGTTTGTTATCTCCTTGATTACTCATACCAGTTTGCAGCACATCATCACATTACAATGAATGACAACAGTTTTGAAAGCAGTGTGCTCTCTGTAGCCGAGTGGCAGAGTAAAGGTTTAGTGATCATATGGTCATGGGTTTGATTCCTGCCTCAGTCTTTTCACTTCATTGCTTGACTTTTGATTCCAATTATTCAGCTGTCATTGGACAGTCTTTGATTCCTCATAGTATAAAGCTCATTGTAACTCAGGTTCTCTGTGGCCATATGGTTAGTGTGTTAGGTGTTGTGCTATTTCAACAATTCATATATCAAAACGTGCAGCTTTTTTTGAACTTTATCGGCATTACTTTTCTCTTTTTAACTATTTATACTTTTTAAAATATTTAACTTTTTCTGCAAATTAAACTCTAGACAAATTATTTTCTCCAGTTTTGTAGCCACACTTGTCTTCTGGCTAAAATTCTGGTCAAAAATGCAAAGAGATTTAGATAATAATTTAAAATATTTTTTAAATGCAGCCAGGGAGCTCTCTGCTCTCATTCAGCCCAATGCTGAGAGTTCTCCACAACATGCCTATGTCTGTGCTCTCTGTGGCAAAGTGGCAGAGTAAAGGTTTATTGATCATGAGGTGATGGGTTCGATTCCTTACTTTTTTTTTTAAGCAGAAGCCAGTGATCCTCTTATCAAAGGTTTTCTTTGCCCCTCAAATACTGTCTCTGTCTGTAGCCTAGTGGTTAGCTTGCTGGTCTGGAGACCTGAAGGTTGCTGGTTCAAATCTTGCCTCAACAACAATTATAGTGAATTATTTTCCCAGTCGTCCTCTGTTGACTTCTGATAACTTGCTTCATGTTGAAACTGCTGCTCTCAGCCTGAAATTCACAGACATTTTCATTCTAAGTCATTCAAGCTTGACTCTCAAGCTTTCTTGATGTTGACAGTGTGCAGATCATTAACAGACAACAGTCTCTGCAACTGTGTGTGCACTGTGGCCTAGAGGCAGAGTGGAAGTCTAATGACCATGAGGTTGTCGGTTCGATTCCGACCTTGGTCAAACATTTGAATGGTGATCACTGCTTGCACTATTTGCTAATTCTGCAACAGCGTTCAGTTGCTATCAGCAGTCACACCATTTCCATTCTTGGAAATGCTTTTTCTAGTTAGTGTGACTGCTGAAGCAGTCACACTATTGTTCTTCTGTTTGGCCATTTTCTTCCGCCTTTTTACGGTCTTCTTCTAGTCCTTCATACTTTGTGCTATTTCAACAATTCATATATCAAAACGTGCAGCTTTTTTTGAACTTTATCGGCATTACTTTTCTCTTTTTAACTATTTATACTTTTTCAAATATTTAACTTTTTCACAAAAAATCTCACATTCATCAAAGTCTCAACCTCTCTTCTTCACAACTCCACTGTAGTGTAGGGGGTAGGGTAATTGCTTGCCAACCCTAAGGTCACTGGTTCGAATCCAAGGGAAGAATTCTTGTTATGTTATGTTGAATTCTGCTCTCCTCCCCCGCCTTCAATTGGTTACAGGTGTTTGTTATCTCCTTGATTACTCGTACCAGTTTGCAGCACATCATCACATTACAATGAATGACAACAGTCTTGAAAGCAGTGTGCTCTCTGTAGCCGAGTGGCAGAGTAAAGGTTTAGTGATCATATGGTCATGGGTTCGATTCCTGCCTCAGTCTTTTCACTTCATTGCTTGACTTTTGATTCCAATTATTCAGCTGTCATTGGACAGTCTTTGATTCCTCATAGTATAAAGCTCATTGTAACTCAGGTTCTCTGTGGCCATATGGTTAGTGTGTTAGGTGTTGTGCTATTTCAACAATTCATATATCAAAACGTGCAGCTTTTTTTGAACTTTATCGGCATTACTTTTCTCTTTTTAACTATTTATACTTTTTCAAATATTTAACTTTTTCTGCAAATTAAACTCTAGACAAATTATTTTCTCCAGTTTTGTAGCCACACTTGTCTTCTGGCTAAAATTCTGGTCAAAAATGCAAAGAGACTTAGATAATAATTTTAAATATTTTTTAAATGCAGCCAGGGAGCTCTCTGCTCTCATTCAGCCCAATGCTGAGAATTCTCCACAACTCTGTCTGAAACATGCTTATGTCTGTGCTCTCTGTGGCGAAGTGGCAGAGTAAAGGTTTATTGATCATGAGGTCATGGGTTCGATTCCTTACTTTTTTTTTTAAGCAGAAGCCAGTGATCCTCTTATCAAAGGTTTTCTTTACCCCTCACACACTGTCTCTGTCTGTAGCCTAGTGGTTAGCTTGCTGGTCTGGAGACCTGAAGGTTGCTGGTTCAATTCTTGCCTCAACAACAATTATAGTGAATTATTTTCCCAGTTGTCCTCTGTTGACTTCTGATAACTTGCTTCATGTTGAAACTGCTGCTCTCAGCCTGAAATTCACAGAAATTTTCATTCTAAGTCATTCAAGCTTGACTCTCAAGCTTTCTTGATGTTGACAGTGTGCAGATCATTAACAGACAACAGTCTCTGCAACTGTGTGTGCACTGTGGCCTAGAGGCAGAGTGGAAGTCTAATGACCATGAGGATGTGGGTTCAATTCCGACCTTGGTCAAACATTTGTATGGTGATCACTGCTTGCACTATTTGCTAATTCTGCAACAGCGTTCAGTTGCTATCAGCAGTCACACCATTTCCATTCTTGGAAATGCTTTTTCTAGTTATTATTAGTGTGACTGCTGAAGCAGTCACACTATTGTTCTTCTGTTTGGCCATTTTCTTCCGCCTTTTTACGGTCTTCTTCTAGTCCTTCATACTTTGTGCTATTTCAACAATTTATATATCAAAACGTGCAGCTTTTTTTGAACTTTATCGGCATTACTTTTCTCTTTTTAACTATTTATACTTTTTCAAATATTTAACTTTTTCACAAAAAATCTCACATTCATCAAAGTCTCAACCTCTCTTCTTCACGACTCCACTGTAGTGTAGGGGTTAGGGTAACTGCCTGCCAACCCTAAGGTCACTGGTTCGAATCCAAGGGAAGAACTTTTGTTATGTTATGTTGAATTCTGCTCTCCTCCCCCGCCTTCAATTGGTTACAGGTGTTTGTTATCTCCTTGATTACTCGTACCAGTTTGCAGCACATCATCACATTACAATGAATGACAACAGTCTTGAAAGCAGTGTGCTCTCTGTAGCCGAGTGGCAGAGTAAAGGTTTAGTGATCATATGGTCATGGGTTCGATTCCTGCCTCAGTCTTTTCACTTCATTGCTTGACTTTTGATTCCAATTATTCAGCTGTCATTGGACAGTCTTTGATTCCTCATAGTATAAAGCTCATTGTAACTCAGGTTCTCTGTGGCCATATGGTTAGTGCTCAGCCTGAAATTCACAGACATTTTCATTCTAAGTCATTCAAGCTTGACTCTCAAGCTTTCTTGATGTTGACAGTGTGCAGATCATTAACAGACAACAGTCTCTGCAACTGTGTGTGCACTGTGGCCTAGAGGCAGAGTGGAAGTCTAATGACCATGAGGATGTGGGTTCGATTCTGACCTTGGTCAAACATTTGTATGGTGATCACAGCTTGCACTATTTGCTAATTCTGCAACAGCGTTCAGTTGCTGTCAGCAGTCACACCATTTCCATTCTTGGAAATGCTTTTTCTAGTTAGGGCCGCGGGCAATCGCACCGGGCACTGGTCCCAACAGCTATGAAATAGCTGCAGGGACCAGTGCCCGGGCGAAGCCCGGGCACTACTGTTATTGTGTGGATTTTTTCTTCTTATTAGTGTGAATGCTGGAAGCATTCACACTATTGTTATTCGGTTTGGCCATTTTCTGCCTTTCTTCGTCATGTAACTAGTCCTTCATACTTTGTGCTATTTCAACAATTCAAATATCAAAATGTTCAGCCTTTTCGGGACAGGTGTGCTATGTCTTTTCTCTTTTCAACTATTCATACTTTTTGCAATATTAAACTATTTCTGATTTTTTTTTCCCCATAGAGAATGCATTGGAACAGTCTTGAAACTCTTCAAATCTTCTTACTTCTTTCAGCCTTTAAAGCGTCCACATACTTTCAGCTAGAGACTTCATTCAAATTCTGAGTTGTAGACAAACTTCTAATGTATTCATCCTGTATTTACAACTTTTTCATAGCTTGTACCGTTTTTGAGATAAATCCTTTAAAAGCACATGAGGATTTCTGACAAATTTCACACTTTTCAATGAGTGTGTATGGGGTTGGGTCAGAGTGAGTGACATCATCGTTAGAGTGAGAGGGATCGAAAAAACATTCAGGATTTTTTCTGGATAAATTGCCAGCACGGCCACAAATTAAACTCTAGACACATGATTTCCTCACCGGTTTGTAGCCACACTTGTCGTGTCTCATTTAATGTGCTCAAAACAGCAGACAGACTTACAGCATTGTCTCAGTGAGCCTAATTGTCCAGCTAGACCTGCTCCAGTGGCTCATCCACTTCAATAGAAAAGTAGGAGCTGATTTTTTTAGAAAAGCAGAAATGCCCCCCTTTTCTACCTTGCGACCCTGAGAAAAGTTTTTGCCCTACAAACATTTAATGCACATCAATGTGCTCAGGACGGTCTCCTCTCCCAGTAGTCATGGCCACATTCTGATAAGAGGTACGGTTCTCTTTTTATGGGCTGTTTTGGGAAGCTGCACAGAGCTCAAATCTCTCTGCTCTGCTCTGCCCTGTGTAGTGCAGTTGGTCCAGCTGTTGGGGCCAGCTCGTTATCAAAGTCTATAAATAGAACAGTGCAGGTGCAGCCTGGCCGCTCGTTAAGATGTTTTTAAACACAGCCCCACACACACACATGATAAACCAGACTGACAGAGGATGTCCACGCACAAACACAGGCATCACACTCACACAGACAGACACACACACACAGTCACACATGCACGCATACACAAACAAACAATTCCATTCCATTCTTCATTCTTCCATTCTTAGATAATAATTTTAAATATTTTTTAAATGCAGCCAGGGAGCTCTCTGCTCTCATTCAGCCCAATGCATTTTTTTCACAGCAGCAGGAGAAGGAGCTCAACTTTGTAACTTGCTGTTAAGTGCTTTTTAATTCATTTTAATTCACCAAAAAATAGTCACAGGTCACAAAAAAGTCCTCTTCTTGCTTGGTGTGGCTAATGTCTGCACTTTCCTTACTTTTTTTTTAAGCATCATTGAAAAATCTCACATTCATCAAAGTCTCAACCTCTTCTGCACAACTCCACTGTAGTTTAGGGGGTAGGGTGGCCGCTTGCCAACCCCAAGGTCACTGGTTCAAATCCAAGGGAAGAACTCTTGTTATGTTATGTTGAATTCTGCTCTCCTCCCCCGCCTTCAATTGGTTACAGGTGTTTGTTATCTCCTTGATTACTCATACCAGTTTGCAGCACATCATCACATTACAATGAATGACAACAGTCTTGAAAGCAGTGTGCTCTCTGTAGCTGAGTGGCAGAGTAAAGGCTTTATGATCATAAGGTCATGGGTTTGATTCCTGCCTCAGTCATTTCACATCATTGCTTGACTTTTGATTCCAATTATTCAGCTGTCATTGGACAGTCTTTGATTCCTCATAGTATAAAGCTCATTGTAACTCAGGTTCTCTGTGGCCGTATGCTTAGTGTGTTAGGTTACCACTCATGAAGTTGTGGGTTCAATTCCTTCCATGGACATGTTTCTTGTATGCCATTCCGCATGTCTTTGTCAATTTATTCTGCTAATTCAGCATGGTTCAGCATTGGGTTTCAGCATTCACACGCATGTTCCGTTAGGAAATGCTGTTTCTAGTTAGGGCCACGGGCAATCGCACCGGGCACTGGTCCCAACAGCTATGAAATAGCTGCAGGGACCAGTGCCCGGGCGAAGCCCGGGCACTACTGTTATTGTGTGGATTTTTTCTTCTTATTATTCTCCTTCATCTTCCGGACACTTTTTCGATTCGCTACTAGTCCTGCAACTCGAAGAGTTGCAGGACATATTATATATCAAAACGTGTGTCTTGATCGGGATCGCTGTGCTATTACTTTTCTCAACAGTGTACGAATTTTTCGCGACGTATGTCGCGAAAAACTGCGCAAATTTTTTGCATGTAAGTCAATGGGACGGGCGGAAAAAAAAGAGCGAAAAAGACCAATCATTGGAGTTTAACAAACGTCTACTGCTCAGGCATACTTTCACCTAGAGACTCCATTTAAACTTTAAACAGTAGACACAAGTCTTGTGTATTGTCGCATTACTCCACGTTTTGATAGGTCATATAGTTTTTGATCAATCCCTGATCAATGACCATGATCATTTTTGGAGAAATTATGAGTTTATAATGGGTGTGTATTGCATAGAATGTTCGTGTCAGAGTGCGTGACATCATCGGTTAGAGTGGGAGAGAGTGAAGAAACATTCTGTATTTTTTCTGGATAAACTGTGAGCACGGCCACAATTTACACTCTACAGACATAATTTTTTCAGAATTTGTAAGACAAACTTGTTATCTCTCATGTCATGTGCTCAAAATATCAGAGAGACTTACAGAACTTACAGAATAAGCCTCTGAGTGCGGCCACGTCTGTCTCTGCTCCTCATTGAGTCCAATACAAATATTTTCTGAGAGGAGCAGAACGGCCTGATGTTTTAAAACTGCCAGCGTCGCCAAAATATTTACTGTAGAAACACCAAATCGTACCGAAATTTTCAGTAAGTCCTTAGAGCAACGTTGATCTGTGTTTTGTTCTGATAGGAGTTACCGTTTTGTCATGCTAAGCCTAATTGTGAGGCCGGTTTAGAGGCAGAAAATGGCTGTTTTTCTCCACGTTTCTGTCTGTCTCAGCCTGCGGGGGCCCCTATCGCCATGGTAACCTCTTTGATCCTCAGGCCAGAGCTCGTTAACTTCATAAACAATCCACCTGGCGCTCGTTTAAATGTTTATAAACACAGACACAGCTAAATCAGACTGACACAGGATGCAGCTACTAACTAACTATGTGTCAAGTCAGTCACACACACACACACACAGACTCTAGAGCCAGCTTCATGTGATTACAGTGACACACACACACACACACACACACACACACACACACACACACACACACACACACACACACACACACACACACACACACACACACACACACACACACACACACAGGTAACCTAATGTGGTTATAGCTCCTCCATATCAGTGCTTATAGAAAGATGATCATGTGTCTGTCTGATCAGCTCTGTCTTGACCTTAAGATCGTGGGTTTGATTCCCATGTTGACAGAGATGGCACAACCCGCAGTAGCTCCCGTGGCCCATTCAAAATTTCCCGAGAGGAAATTTTCTAGTTATTAGTGTGAATGCTGGAAGCATTCACACTATTGTTATTCAAATCTTTATACTTATTATTAGTGTGAATGCTGGAAGCATTCACACTATTGTTATTCAAATCTTTATACTTATTAGTGTGAATGCTGGAAGCATTCACAGTATTGTTATTCTGTTCGGCCATTTTGTTTCTTTAAACTTATTATTATTATTATTATTATTATTATTCTGAGTCTTCTTCCCTTTTTCTGTGTTTAACTACTTCTTCATACTTTGTGCTATTTCAACAATTCATATATCAAAACGTGCAGCTTTTTCAGGACATTTATGCTATTATTTTTCTCTTTCATACTATTTATACTTTTTAAAATATTTAACTTTTTCTGCAATTTTTTTCCCATAGGAATACATTGAAACAGTCGTCAAACTCTTCAAATCTTCTGCTTCATTCAGCCTCTAATAGCTTCAGCATACTTTCAGCTACAGACTTCATTCAACTTTTAAACTGTTCACAAACCTTTCAACTATTCAGCTATATCTCAGCTTATTGATATCTTCAACAGTTTCAGATATATGTATAGTTTTAAAATCATTAAAATTTCTGACAAAATTCAGATTTAACATGAAAGTCAATGGGACGGAATGTTCGGACGTTGGCAGTTGGTAGAGTGACAGAGGGTCTAAAAATCCTCTCACATTTTTCTATCTATCCTGTCAGTACGGCCACAGATTACACTCTACACACATAATTTCGGGCATGCTTGTAGACAAGCTCATCCTTGATCTCTTCATGTGCTCAAAAAACCAGAGAGACGAACACAATTTAAACTGGGAGCCTCTGAGTGCAGCCATTTCCCTCTCTCCTCTCATTGACTCCCATTCAAAAGTAGGCGCTGATTTTCTAAACGTCCCAAAGTTTCCAACCTGCGACACAATCAACAATTTTTTACTCTAGAAACACCAAAGTGACACGGACGCGTTCAGCAAGGTCTTATGGTTCGGAAAATGTAAACCTTTTGCTCGTACTAAGTACAGATTTGTCGTACATTAGATCTGTTTGAGGGTGTCACAGAGCAGTTAAAGCCTATGGTTAAAGCTGCCACCATACCTTAAAGCCACCAGACAACAGTTACATGGTAACCTCAACATGGCAACCTCACCATGGTAACCTCACCATGGCAACCTCACCATGGCAACGCACACACATTCTCTCTGTTTGACTGTCTGTCGGTCATACACACACACACACACACACAAATGGACACACACTAACTACCACACACACACACACATCCAACACACACACACACACACACACAAATGGACACACACTCACCATACACACACATCCAACACACACACAAATGGACACACACTAACTACCACACACACACACAAACACACACACACACACACACACACACCCAACAAACATACAACCACTTACCAAACACATACACAATTTACACAATTACACACAAACAGACACACACACACACAAATGGACACACACTAACCATACACAAACAGACACACACGTCCAACACACACACATTTCATACAGTTGTCAGGTCAGAACTTTTTGTATATCTTCCTCACACACACACACACACACACACACACACACACACACACACACACACACACACACACACACACACACACACACACACTTTTGTATATCTTCCTCACTCTCTCTCTCTCTCTCTCTCTCTCACACACACACACACACACACATTCTTGTACTTGCTGCATAGTGAGGACCGAGTGAATTTCCTGCAAAGTGAGGACCGGCATTTCTAGACCTCATGTCAACACAGGAAACATATGTCTGAACACTAGGGGGAACCAACAAACTATACATTCGTTCAGATTGTGTGAAAAACAAAGTTTCAGGAAAAAAGTTTTTAACCATCAGAGTGAGGACCGATTTGAACTTTTCACCTTGCGCTCTGATTGGCTGCTGTTGATGGGCCATTAATTAGCAGAGGCCCCAGCTTCTGCTTCTCCAGCAGCTCTCAACAACTCTGTTACTGCTCTGCCTTTCTGATGAAGGCTGACCCTAACACCTGAACATATTTTCACAGTTCCAACAAGTGCATTCTCAAAAAACCCTCATATACATTTTGTGTACATATTCATAAATATGAATAAAAATATAATGATGAGAAAAATATTATTTTTTTTATATTTTTTTTCCCACATTCAGTCTTGATCATAAAATAATCTCCATCATCATAAACAGGATTTTAACCCTTCAAATGACAGATGGAAATTCCCTAAAATCAAAGGTGACAAGATGTGTGCATATTGCTCTCTCAGGATAACAAAACTTTTCTTCTTAAAATAAGATTTATCTTGTTATCATGAGGAAACAGAACACACTTGGCCAGCGATGGCCGGCGATGGCCGCAATGACGGCGGGGTAGCTATCCATGGCTACTTAACCAAAAGTCTTTGAACTATCAAACAAACAAATTATATATATTAATTATCTTTTATTGTGCCAGAATTTAAAGTTTTATTTTGATGAACACTTTCACTGCGGTGAAGTGACTTCATGGTCTCTTTGACATATAAAGAGCATCAGAGTTTCACATAACTCAAGGGGACACCTAATTAAAAAATTCAGATTAAATTTATGTCAATATTGATTTAACCTCTTGATTTATTTATTGAGGAAATGAACAAATGAGTGGAGAAACATATAAAATTGTACAATTCAGTCAGGCAACTCAAAATTAGAACAATTAATAACAATGAGCAGGCAACAGGCTCTGTCTCAGATATTCATTCCCTGAATAATGATCTACTTTGACAGACATTACAGGGAATGAAAGCAGGGCCTCGCAGGAAATCATAGAGACAGAGCCCACAGGTGGATGCTGGGGAGGTGGTGGGTTTGCAAAACCTCATGGGTAGGAGGGGCAACAGCAGTAACATGAAGAAGCAGTAAGGGTCCCAGCAGGGCAGCAGCAGTGTCGGCAGCAGCATAGCCAAGACTGACTGTTATCTGTCTTAACTAGCTTTGCATCATATGATTTAATAAATATGAAAAATAACATGAATTAACTCTGTAGCTACAGACTTTCCAGATCTCAGTCTGTTATTATCTCTTGGAGACTGTGGACCCACTTGTAGTGCTCCACCACCATAACACGAGCTACATGATATGATAAACCTCTGTTAAAGTTAATTCCGGTATCTGTAACTTTCTCTGATGTTCTTTTGTGACATACTGTTTGAGTTCACTATTCTGTCTGTCTGATATACTTTCAGCAAAAGTCTCAAATGAGATTCCCAGAGTAAATAAAATTTTGTGTTATTGAGGAGAAAATCTTGAGGGGATAGTTATCTGTCCTGTACAGTTCCATATACTGTAAAGATGATCTGTATATTGATTTTCCTCCTCCTTGCACTCTTAGCATATAACTCTTAGAATCTAAGAAAATTAGACCTCAGCCATCTCTCTAGCTGAACCGTTCTTCAGGAGCTGTATTAGGATGGGTAAATTTGAATCAGATGGAGGAAGAAAATGCATCAATACTTTACATTTCCTGAAAATTTCCAAATCAAAATTTCATAGTCCTTTGAATTAATATGAGCCTCCATCATTGTTTTTATATAATGAAATTGCAGTCTTTTAAATTTCTCCATCTGTCTCTTTAACAGGTGAGAGGCAGCCAGTGTCACTCAGCCGGTGAACTCTTCACCTTGCACAGAGTGCTCTGGCTGCTGAGTTGATGGGTCGTTAATTAGCAGAGCCCCAGTCCTGCTTCTGCTTCTCCAGCACCTCACTAAAACCCTGTTAACCCTTTCAGTATTTTGCCTTACTGAAGACGTTTGACCATAAAACACAAACATATTTTCACACAATTCCTTTAACTGGATAAAGTCTAAATTAAAAAAAAAGTGCATCACTTTTTATGCCTTTAGATATATTTTCTTTTTCACATTAAGGGCTCTAATTTCGTAGCTCTCTCCCAGTCTCTGTCGTGTTTAGGCACACTTTGCAATTTTCGTCCACCACGCACCCTACTGCAAATCCTCCTCTTTCCCACCTCCGTCCCTCCAACCAGCGCAAGTGGGAAATAGAGAAGGCGTGAGAGGGTTTAGAACAGCTGATTCAAATCTACACCAAATAATTCACTAACGCTTTAAGCTAGGAGGCAGACATTTGAGTTTGTGTATCAGGAAGTGAGGCCCATCAACTGTGTGGAGTTCCGTGCGACCCTCAGACGTGTCAAAGGTCACCGTGTGTTTGTCGTTCTTGTTCCTCTCAAGGACACACAACAACACTGTCCCTTCGGACTCCTTGGTTTGTGTTTCAAGACGAGTCAAGTGCAGCAGACCCCTGGCACCTATTATGTGGGCCGATCCCCACCATGGCGACTGTCGTCTGTCTTTTTTTTTTAAGTAGCCTATATACAGTATTTTTGGCTTTTCATACCTTTATTTGATAGGACAGTTCAGAGTGTGAAAGGAAATGGGAGGCAGAGAGAGGGGGGAATGACATACAGGAAAGGGCCGTAATGTTCACTGTTGACTTTAAATCATGTTGTTTGTGCTGTGAAAACTAATGAAAGCTCAAGTCCCATTGTCATGGGCATGATGTGCATGTAAAAAAATGTGTAAAAATGCTCTGCTATGACTATTTTTTGATAAAAAAAAGTTGTTTAAAATAAATCTCCAAAGACACTAACAACACGTCCATATTTCTCCCTCATTGAAAAATTCACATCTTATTAATATGCATGATTTGCTTGGTCAGGGTTGCTAGGTAACGGCGGTGCGCGCAGTGTTGCCAACTGGCGACTTTCCAAACCCTCTTGGCGACTTCTTTTGTAAAAAGCGACTAGCGACAAATCTAGTGACTTTTTCCAGAGATATTACAAATGTTTCAGGACCTGAAATCACGTTATTACAGCTGTATTCAACGAGCAGCGGCGCTGCCGCGAGCACTCATTGGCTGCCCCCCCCCCCCCCCGCGTCAATGCGTCAGGGCAAGGAAGACAGACAGGTGATTTGAAAACACGAAGCTCACGTCAGGTTTCAAGTGCAAGCTTGTGTTTCCTCTGGGGAGTCTTTGTATTAAAATGCAAATTTGAATGTAAACCGAAAAGTGAATGAAGTTTAAAGACAGAGAAAGAAAATGGATCACAGGATTCGAACCCAAGTCTACAGATTATAAGTCAGCGACATTACCACATTGCCACCGCTGCCACACATAATTTTGTGGTGCATCCAGCTGTTATGTAGGAGTGAAGTGCCGCTATCGCGGTGAATTACTACAACAAACAGCGGCATGAGCTCCTGAGCCGCCGCTGCTGTGAATTATAAAGTTCTTTAGGTGCTCGCATCCAGAGGCCACGCCCACAGTCTCTGAGCTACTGGTAACAGGCTGGTATCACCGTCCTTAACCGCTCCTCACCGAGCACAGAGCAACGTCGCCGTCATCGCTGTTTAACGTACGTTACTCCAGCTTTACACCCTGTGGGTAATTTATATAATGAGATGGGGGGGAAATCAACGGGATTGGTTGCTATAGTTTCGTGACGCACGAAAACGGACTCCAATTTGAAAAATTGAATTCAGTTTTTTCAGACTCTGGTACTAAAACTGCATTTTCAAGTCTAAAATGCTCAGTTATTGCGTGGATTAGCAATTTTGCTCCTGAAATGCCTTGTAGCAGAGCCCATACACTAAATTGACATGTTAATTATTTTAAAAAGACGATTTTTGGTTTAGGGAATCTTTAAGTATTTATATTATATTAATAAATAAAGAATATAGTACTCAACTAGGTAATGATTGAAAAAGATAAAATATCAAATTTTCCTTGCCACATATTTATGGCCATGTCATGTCTTTGTATCAGCCAAAACTATTAAAATGAATAATCATTATAAAACCGTGAATTATCAACATTTTCCTGAAGTCAGACCACTTCACATATTAAAACAGATATCAGCGATCCGGTGGTTTTGTCTAATGCTGCGTTCCAGGCTTTTGAAACCGTAAGTTACAGCTTTGTTACGACTTTGTAGCGTTCCAACCCGTAGCTCGTGTTTTTACCGTCCTGTTGCCTGTGAAAGTCACTATAACGGCCACTCGTAACTTCCGACCCGTGAACTCGTACCAGATCGAACTGGTATGACTTCACAGGAAGGAAAAACACAAGTTACGAGTTTCCTTGAACGCACCATGAGTTAGCAGCCCCCGCCCTCGTCAGGCATCAATTGGTCCTCGTGCTACGTCACCACATTCATGCGCATCCCTTGGCTGCACACACAGCCCTTCATGCCGTTCTCTCTCCTCATTGGATAACACTTGTATCCTACAAGGAAAGTTTTCTCCTGGTTTACAGCAGAGCAGAGTGACGGAGAGACCAAACACTCTATGGAAGTGATGCTGACAGAAAATAGGACTATTTAGGACTTATATTAACAAAAACATTCACCTGATATCTGCTTTAAAGGCGACTGGAAGATAGGCCTAACTATAATGAGCCATTAACTGCCCTCTTTAAAAAAAAAAGTCATTAGTTTCCGCATGCAGCAGGTAGAGTCATGGATGACATTGAGGATGGCTTCTGGTCCACAGCCTCTGATGTAGAGGGGAACTGTAGGGTAACAAACAGTGGTCCTCTCATTGTTGCTCATCTGTTGTGATGGCACGCCATACATTGTAAAAGTAAGGAATGCCTCACCACCACTGTGCTTTATTTATGATAATGAAAAAAAAAAGACATTTTAATTGTTTTTTCCCCAGATGTAGACCACATAGACCAGTAGTGCTCATGCAAGAAGATGATTTGTCCAAAAAGACAGTATTTAATCTAGTACCTAGTTACTAGTTGCCTCTGTATGGTGATTTTGGATATGGACCTGGTCCAACGTGGTCTACGTGTCAAACAGAAAACTGTTCTTACTGAACTATAAAACTAGAAAAAAAGCTTTCACTATTTCGGACATGAATGGTCTAGACGTGGAAAAAGAAAAACAGCAAAATGTCTCTTTATTGCATTTTCATAAATAGAATAAAGGTTTTATATAACTAAAAAATTGGTAGGTCTCCAGCTTCTGTCATGATCTAGTAATGTAACTAATGATCTGTCTTGTCTAAGTAGAGTAGTTTTGGATCTGGACCATGTAAAATGAAGTCTAAACGACAATAAAAGTTTCACAAATATGACAGTGGGTTTTGGACAGCACTTAGCCTTAATTTGCTTATTATTATTATTATTATTATTATTAATAATAATAATAATAATAATAACATTTTAAATGTTAATCCTTTTAAATTTAAACAAATCACATGGAAAAATATTGTCATAGCACAAATTCAATAATTATCCATTGAATTAATTAAAACAATTTTCAAAAAATCATAAATGGCCATGCAAAACAAAACAAACATGATTTCTAGTAATGTCTTAGTACAGCAGCAGGAGATTAGTCCTATATGCCTAAGCGTTTGGTGAATATTTGGGTGCAGTACCAAATTTCACCAGTAGGCGGAGCAGAGAGCAAAAAGTGTGTGAAATTCTGGCGAAAAATTCTTAACTTACTATCAAACTGAGGACCCTCTGTGAAAAACAGAGGGGAGCTTATTTATAGCATTTAGAGCTAATTTAAAGCTTGACAAAGTGAGGACCGGCCAAAATGTCCTCACATCCCAAAAGTGTCCTCACAGTGTTGGTTAAAAACTCTCGCCGGTCCTCACAATGTAGTATGTACAAGAACACACACACACACACACACACACACACACACACACACACACACACACACACTTTTCCTACAGTTGTCTGACTGTTTTGTGTACCTCTCTATCTTCCTGTTGTAGTTAATGGACTCGTTGCTGTTAATTTTGTTCTTTAGCTATTTAAACTGAAAATACACATTTCCCCATTTTGGTCATGTTGAACACATTGTTTTACACGTATCCTAAACTACTGAGGCTCTTCTCAACCATTTCACACCATTAAACCCGCTGTTTACATGTTCTACTCCTCAGCTAATGCTCGATCTATATTCTTCAACAATGTTCTTCTGCTGTCAGTTTACAAGGTATTTCAGTAGGCATTAACTTTTTTCCTAATTCAGGAATTTTTCAAACTCTTCTTTGACAATTCAAGTAATTTCCAGCCATTTCATACAAAGTCTCACATCTTCTACTTTTAAATATATTCTCAGCCATTGCTTCGGCTATGTTAGTGCTGGTTCATCAGTTGTCCTTCCTGTCAGGTTAGCTACAGATTTCAACTATTTAACCATTACATTTAAACATGCAGAATTTCAATGTTTTCTTCTCCCTTTAGCATTTCTACTGCTTTTTACCTTTAAAAAGGCATTCATCTCACACTACAAGTTATGTTTCAGCTTTTTCCCTCCTAGGGATGAATAAAGTATTCCTCTACTCTCTACTCTACTCTACTCTAGCATTAGTCTTTTCAACATTGCTTTAGCAGTTTCGTCAACTAATTTAGCATTGATTCAACAATTTATTCAGCTAATTCAGCATTGCTTCAGCAACAGCGTTCAGCTGCTTTCAGCATTCACACGCATTTTCTGCAGGAAATGCTATCTTTTTCTAGTTATTATTCTTACTTCTTTCACCCTTTTTCTGCGTTTAACTCCTTCTTCATACTTTGTGCTATTTCAACAATTCATATATCAAAACGTGCAGCTTTTTTAGGACAATATTGCTATTATTTTTCTCTTTCATACTATTTATACTTTTTAAAATATTTAACTTTTTCTGCAATTTTTCTCTCATAGGAAATGAATTGAAACAGTCTTCAAACTCTTCAAATCTTCTGCTTCATTCAGCCTCTAATAGCTTCAGCATACTTTCAGCTACAGACTTCATTCAACTTTTAAACTGTTCACAAACCTTTCAACTATTCAGCTATATCTCAGCTTATTGATATCTTCAACAGTTTCAGATATATGTATAGTTTTAAAATCATTAAAATTTCTGACAAAATTCAGATTTAACATGAAAGTCAATGGGACGGAATGTTCGGACGTTGGCAGTTGGTAGAGTGACAGAGGGTCTAAAAATCCTCTCACATTTTTCTCTCTATCCTGTCAGCACGGCCACAGATTACACTCTACACACATAATTTCGGGCATGCTTGTAGACAAGCTCATCCTTGATCTCTTCATGTGCTCAAAAAACCAGAGAGACGAACACAATTTAAACTGGGAGCCTCCGAGTGCAGCCATTTCCCTCTCTCCTCTCATTGACTCCCATTCAAAAGTAGGCGCTGATTTTCTAAACGTCCCAAAGTTTCCAACCTGCGACACAATCAACAATTTTTACTCTAGAAACACCAGAGTGACACGGACGCGTTCAGCAAGGTCTTATGGTTCGGAAAATGTAAACCTTTTGCTCGTACTAAGTACAGATTTGTCGTACATTAGATCTGTTTGAGGGTGTCACAGAGCAGTTAAAGCCTATGGTTAAAGCTGCCACCATACCTTAAAGCCACCAGCCAACAGTTACATGGTAACCTCAACATGGCAACCTCACCATGGTAACCTCACCATGGCAACGTCACCATGGTAACCTCACCATGGCAACGTCACCATGGCAACGCACACATTCTCTCTGTCTGACTGTCTGTCGGTCATATACACACACACACAAATGGACACACACTAACTACCACACACACACACACACACACACACACACACACACATCCAACACACACATACACACACACAAATGGACACACACACACACACACACACACACAAATGGACACACACTCACCATACACACACATCCAACACACACACACACACACACACACAAATGGACACACACTCACCATGCATACACATCCAACACACACACACAAATGGACACACACTAACTACTACGCACACACACACACACACACACACACACACACCATACACACACACACACACACACACGCACACACACAAATGGACACACACTCACCATACACACACATCCAACACACACACACACACACACACACACACAAATGAACACACACTAACTACCACACACACACAAACACACACACACACACACACACACCCAACAAACATACAACCACTTACCAAACACATACACAATTTACACAATTACACACAAACAGACACACATGCACACACAACAAACACACACACAAATGGACACACACTAACCATACACAAACAGACACACACGTCCAACACACACACATTTCATACAGTTGTCAGGTCAGAACTTTTTGTATATCTTCCTCACTCACTCACACACACACACACACACACACACACACACACACACACAGACACACACACACACACACACACACACACACACTTTTCCTACAGTTGTCTGACTGTTTTGTATGTACCTCTCTATCTTCCTGTTGTAGTTAATGGACTCGTTGCTGTTAATTTTGTTCTTTAGCTATTTAAACTGAAAATACACATTTCCCCATTTTGGTCATGTTGAACACATTGTTTTACACGTATCCTAAACTACTGAGGCTCTTCTCAACCATTTCACACCATTAAACCTGCTGTTTACATGTTCTACTCCTCAGCTAATGCTCGATCTATATTCTTCAAGAATGTTCTTCTGCTGTCAGTTTACAATGTATTTCAGTAGGCATTAACTTTTTTCCTAATTCAGGAATTTTTCAAACTCTTCTTTGACAATTCAAGTAATTTCCAGCCATTTCATACAAAGTCTCACATCTTCTACTTTTAAATATATTCTCAGCCATTGCTTCAGCTATGTTAGTGCTGGTTCATCAGTTGTCCTTCCTGTCAGGTTAGCTGCAGATTTCAACTATTTAACCATTACATTTAAACATGCAGAATTTCAATGTTTTCTTCTCCCTTTAGCATTTCTACTGCTTTTTACCTTTAAAAAGGCATTCATCTCACACTACAAGTTATATGTTTCAGCTTTTTCCCTCCTAGGGATGAATAAAGTATTCCTCTACTCTCTACTCTACTCTACTCTACTCTAGCATTAGTCTTTTCAACATTGCTTTAGCAGTTTCGTCAACTAATTTAGCATTGATTCAACAATTTCTTCAGCTCATTCAGCATTGCTTCAGCAACAGCGTTCAGCTGCTTTCAGCATTCACACGCATTTTCTGCAGGAAATGCTATCTTTTTCTAGTTATTATTATTATTAGTGTGACTGCTGAAGCAGTCACACTATTGTTCTTCTGTTTGGCCATTTTCTTCCGCCTTTTTACGGTCTTCTTCTAGTCCTTCATACTTTGTGCTATTTCAACAATTCATATATCAAAACGTGCAGCTTTTTTTGAACTTTATCGGCATTACTTTTCTCTTTTTAACTCTTTATACTTTTTAAAATATTTAACTTTTTCTGATTTTTTTCAGCTTTATAATGTGTGTGTGTTGCGTCTAACGAGCAGAGCCAGAGTGGTGTCAGAGTGGAGAGAGGCAAAAAAACATTCTAGAGTTTTTCTGGCTAAACTGTCAGCACGGCCACAAATTAAACTCTAGACAAATTATTTTCTCCAGTTTTGTAGCCACACTTGTCTTCTGGCTAAAATTCTGGTCAAAAATGCAAAGAGACTTAGATAATAATTTAAAATATTTTTTAAATGCAGCCAGGGAGCTCTCTGCTCTCATACAGCTCAATGCATTTTTTTCACAGCAGCAGGAGAAGGAGCTCAACTTTGTAACTTGCTGTTAAGTGCTTTTTAAATCATTTTAATTCACCAAAAAATAGTCACAGGTCACAAAAAAGTCATCTTCTCACTTGGTGTGGCTAATTTACTCATTTCTCTTTATTTTAAGCATCATTGAAAAATCTCACATTCATCAAAGTCTCAACCTCTCTTACTCATAACTCTGTTTGTAGTCCAGTTGGTAAGATGTCCGCTTGCCAACCCCAAGGTCACTAGTTCGAATCCAGGCTGAGCAATCTTGTTATGTTATGTTGAATTCTGCTCCCCTCCATCACCCTCAATTGGTTACAGGTGGTCGTTAAGAGACGCATTAATTGCTAGTGCCACCATTTGCAGCACATCATCAAATTACAATGGCAACATGCTTTAGTCTGTGCTCTCTGTGGCGAAGTGGCAGAGTAAAGGTTTACTGATCATGAGGTCATGGGTTCGATTCCTGCCTCAGTCTTTCTGCTAGAGACTTCATTCAAATTCTGATTTGTAGACAAACTTCTAGTGGCTCATTTATGATGCTTTTATAAAGACCCACTCCCGTGAAAATCGTGTTTTTTGAGCTTTTCACATGTTCCTGTGGCATTTTTCTTGTGTTAGAGCACATATCAGCAGAAAAGGAAGTGCAAAATTGCATTTCTGAGTTTTTCTGCCTTCAAACTGCTGTGAACCAATGGCAGACTCAAACTGGCAGTTTCAGGGAGACTGGAGCTGACGTGTCACAGCTCCAGGGGAGGGCACTAGTGCTACAAGCTGCCGCCCCGTTCTTCATCTGGCTCAGAGGTGAAAGGCTTGGCAGCTCAGTGTAGCTGTCAAGGTATAATAGGTATAGCTCACCTGGTAGAGCAGCTATCACTGTGAGCAAGGACTATGCTCCAGTCTGTGATCGAATCCCAGTGTAGAGTTTTACACTAAATGCGCTGAATCTGTAATTATACAATGTCCAGCTGTCAGCAACCGGGGGCAAAGTCAAAGTCTTCTGACCATGAGATTGTGGGTTCAATTCCTACCTTGGTCAACCATTTGTATGGTCATCACTGCTTGCACTATTTTTACAAAAGTGTCCTCTACTTACTTGTTGTGGTTAATTTCTGCACTTTCCTTACTTTTTTTTCTAAGCAGAAGCCAGTGATCCTCTTATAAAAGGTTTTCTTTGCCCCTCATATACTGTCTCTGTCTGTAGCCTAGTGGTTAGCTTGCTGGCCTGACGACCTGAAGGTTGCTGGTTCAAATCTTGCCTCAACAACAATTATAGTGAATTATTTTCCCAGTCGTCCTCTGTTGACTTCTGATAACTTGCTTCATGTTGAAACTGCTGCTCTCAGCCTAAAATTCACAGAAATTTTCATTCTAAGTCATTCAAGCTTGACTCTCAAGCTTTCTTGATGTTGACAGTGTGCAGATCATTAACAGACAACAGTCTCTGCAACTGTGTGCGCACTGTGGCCTAGAGGCAGAGTGGAAGTCTAATGACCATGAGGTTGTGGGTTCGATTCCGACCTTGGTCAAACATTTGTATGGTGATCACTGCTTGCACTATTTGCTAATTCTGCAACAGCGTTCAGTTGCTATCAGCAGTCACACCATTTCCATTCTTGGAAATGCTTTTTCTAGTTATTATTCTTACTTCTTCTTCCCTTTTTCAGCAGTTTTCTGCTCCTTCATACTTTGTGCTATTTCAACAATTCATATATCAAAACGTGCAGCTTTTTCAGGACAATATTGCTATTATTTTACTCTTTTCAACTATTTATACTTTTTAAAATATTTAACTTTTTCTGCAATTTTTCTCCCATAGGAATACATTGAAACAGTCTTCAAACTCTTCAAATTTTCTGCTTCATTCAGCCTCTAATAGCTTCAGCATACTTTCAGCTACAGACTTCATTCAACTTTTAAACTGTTCACAAACCTTTCAACTATTCAGCTATATCTCAGCTTATTGATATCTTCAACAGTTTCAGATATATGTATAGTTTTAAAATCATTAAAATTTCTGACAAAATTCAGATTTAACATGAAAGTCAATGGGACGGAATGTTCGGACGTTGGCAGTTGGTAGAGTGACAGAGGGTCTAAAAATCCTCTCACATTTTTCTCTCTATCCTGCCAGCACGGCCACAGATTACACTCTACACACATAATTTCGGCCACGTTTGTAGACAAGCTCATCCTTGATCTCTTCATGTGCTCAAAAAACCAGAGAGACGAACACAATTTAAACTAAGAGCCTCCGAGTGCAGCAAGTTCCCTCTCTCCTCCCATTGACTCCCATTCAAAAGTAGGCGCTGATTTTCTAAACGTCCCAAAGTTTCCAACCTGCGACACAATCAACAATTTTTACTCTAGAAACACCAAAGTGACATGGACGCGTTCAGCAAGGTCTTATGGTTCGGAAAATGTAAACCTTTTGCTCATACTAAGTACAGATTTGTCGTACATTAGATCTGTTTGAGGGTGTCACAGAGCAGTTAAAGCCTATGGTTAAAGCTGCCACCATGCCTTAAAGCCACCAGCCAACAGTTACATGGTAACCTCAACATGGTAACCTCACCATGGCAACCTCACCATGGTAACCTCACCATGGCAACGCACACACATTCTCTCTATTTGACTGTCTGTCGGTCACACACACAAATGGACACACACTGACCATACACACATATCCAACACACACACACACACACACACACACACGGACACACACACACACACACACACACACACACACACACACACACACACACACACTGACCATACACACATATCCAACACACACACACACACACACACACACACACACACACACACGGACACACACTGACCATACACACATATCCAACACACATATAATTTTTATTAGAGTAATTTGAGTGTACTTAAAATGTTAATTTTTCTTTCACCACAATCTTCAACAATTCAAATAATTTCCAACCACCTAGATATTGTTTAATCTATATTAGTAATAGTCCAACAATGTATTCATGCTGTCATGTTTAAATATATTTGAGTAGACTTCAGCTTTTCAATTTCTTTATGCTAATCTTCAACAATTTAAATAATTTCCAATCATTTCATACAAAATAAACCTCCTTCTTACAGGTTCCATTTGTTAATCTATTTTCACTTATTACTTTAGCCATGTTAGCACTTGTTTATCTGTTTTCTGCAGCAGTGCTTTTTGCAGCTGACTGCAGACTCCTCAACTGTTAGACTTAATAATGCAGGATTTTCCAACACATTCCTCTGCCTTTTCAACATTTCTACTGCTTTTAGACTAAACACACATTTATTACACTTAAACCTAAACAATTCAGGATTTTTTCCATCACGTCATGTCAATCAGCTTCCTGCTTACATGTTCCTTCTTTTTAATCTATTCTCACTTGTTGCTTCAGCTATGTTACTGCTGGTTCATCAGTTTTCCTTGCTGTGGCTAGCTGCAGATTTCAACTCTTCAACTGTTAAACATCTTCAACATGCAGGATTTTAACATTTTCTTCTCCTTTTTTTTTTTTTTTTTTACATTTCTACTGCTTTTTGTCCTTAAAAAGGCATTAATCTTCAAGTTATATGTTTCAGCTTCAACGTTAGACTTTTTCAACAGTTCTTCAGCTAATTCAACTTTGTTTCAATGATTTCTTCAGCTTATTCAGCATTGCTTCAGCAATAGCGTTCAGCTGCTTACAGCATTCACACGCATTTTCTGCAGGAAATGCTTTCTTTTTCTAGTTAGGGCCACGGGCAATCGCACCGGGCACTGGTCCCAACAGCTATGAAATAGCTGCAGGGACCAGTGCCCGGGCAAAGCCCGGGCACTACTGTTATTGTGTGGATTTTTTCTTATTATTAGTGTGAATGCTGGAAGCATTCACACTATTGTTATTCAAATCTTTATACTTATTATTAGTGTGAATGCTGGAAGCATTCACAGTATTGTTATTCTGTTCGGCCATTTTGTTTCTTTAAACTTATTATTATTATTATTATTATTATTATTCTGAGTCTTCTTCCCTTTTTCTGTGTTTAACTACTTCTTCATACTTTGTGCTATTTCAACAATTCATATATCAAAACGTGCAGCTTTTTCAGGACATTTATGCTATTATTTTTCTCTTTCATACTATTTATACTTTTTAAAATATTTAACTTTTTCTGCAATTTTTTTCCCATAGGAATACATTGAAACAGTCGTCAAACTCTTCAAATCTTCTGCTTCATTCAGCCTCTAATAGCTTCAGCATACTTTCAGCTACAGACTTCATTCAACTTTTAAACTGTTCACAAACCTTTCAACTATTCAGCTATATCTCAGCTTATTGATATCTTCAACAGTTTCAGATATATGTATAGTTTTAAAATCATTAAAATTTCTGACAAAATTCAGATTTAACATGAAAGTCAATGGGACGGAATGTTCGGACGTTGGCAGTTGGTAGAGTGACAGAGGGTCTAAAAATCCTCTCACATTTTTCTCTCTATCCTGCCAGCACGGCCACAGATTACACTCTACACACATAATTTCGGGCATGCTTGTAGACAAGCTCATCCTTGATCTCTTCATGTGCTCAAAAAACCAGAGAGACGAACACAATTTAAACTGGGAGCCTCCGAGTGCAGCCAGTTCCCTCCCTTCCTCTCATTGACTCCCATTCAAAAGTAGGCGCTGATTTTCTAAACGTCCCAAAGTTTCCAACCTGCGACCCAATCAACAATTTTTACTCTAGAAACACCAAAGTGACATGGACGCGTTCAGCAAGGTCTTATGGTTCGGAAAATGTAAACCTTTTGCTCGTACTAAGTACAGATTTGTCGTACATTAGATCTGTTTGAGGGTGTCACAGAGCAGTTAAAGCCTATGGTTAAAGCTGCCACCATACCTTAAAGCCACCAGCCAACAGTTACATGGTAACCTCAACATGGCAACCTCACCATGGTAACCTCACCATGGCAACGTCACCGTGGCAACGCACACACATTCTCTCTATTTGACTGTCTGTCGGTCACACACACAAATGGACACACACTGACCATACACACATATCCAACACACACACACACACACACACACACACGGACACACACACACACACACACACACACACACACGGACACACACTGACCATACACACATATCCAACACACACACACACACACACACACACACACACACACACACACACGGACACACACTGACCATACACACATATCCAACACACATATAATTTTTATTAGAGTAATTTGAGTGTACTTAAAATGTTAATTTTTCTTTCACCACAATCTTCAACAATTCAAATAATTTCCAACCACCTAGATATTGTTTAATCTATATTAGTAATAGTCCAACAATGTATTCATGCTGTCATGTTTAAATATATTTGAGTAGACTTCAGCTTTTCAATTTCTTTATGCTAATATTCAACAATTTAAATAATTTCCAATCATTTCATACAAAATAAACCTCCTTCTTACAGGTTCCATTTGTTAATCTATTTTCACTTATTACTTTAGCCATGTTAGCACTTGTTTATCTGTAGCAGTGCTTTTTGCAGCTGACTGCAGACTCCTCAACTGTTAGACTTAATAATGCAGGATTTTCCAATACATTCCTCTGCCTTTTCAACATTTCTACTGCTTTTAGACTAAACACACATTTATTACACTTAAACTTAAACAATTCAGGATTTTTTCCATCACGTCATGTCAATCAGCTTCCTGCTTACATGTTCCTTCTTTTTAATCTATTCTCACTTGTTGCTTCAGCTATGTTACTGCTGGTTCATCAGTTTTCCTTGCTGTGGCTAGCTGCAGATTTCAACTCTTCAACTGTTAAACATCTTCAACATGCAGGATTTTAACATTTTCTTCTCCTTTTTTTTTTTTTTTTTTACATTTCTACTGCTTTTTGTCCTTAAAAAGGCATTAATCTTCAAGTTATATATTTCAGCTTCAACGTTAGACTTTTTCAACAGTTCTTCAGCTAATTCAACTTTGTTTCAATGATTTCTTCAGCTTATTCAGCATTGCTTCAGCAATAGCGTTCAGCTGCTTACAGCATTCACACGCATTTTCTGCAGGAAATGCTTTCTTTTTCTAGTTAGTGTGAATGCTGGAAGCATTCACAGTATTGTTATTCTGTTCGGCCATTTTGTTTCTTTAAACTTATTATTATTATTATTATTATTATTCTGAGTCTTCTTCCCTTTTTCTGTGTTTAACTACTTCTTCATACTTTGTGCTATTTCAACAATTCATATATCAAAACGTGCAGCTTTTTCAGGACATTTATGCTATTATTTTTCTCTTTCATACTATTTATACTTTTTAAAATATTTAACTTTTTCTGCAATTTTTTTCCCATAGGAATACATTGAAACAGTCGTCAAACTCTTCAAATCTTCTGCTTCATTCAGCCTCTAATAGCTTCAGCATACTTTCAGCTACAGACTTCATTCAACTTTTAAACTGTTCACAAACCTTTCAACTATTCAGCTATATCTCAGCTTATTGATATCTTCAACAGTTTCAGATATATGTATAGTTTTAAAATCATTAAAATTTCTGACAAAATTCAGATTTAACATGAAAGTCAATGGGACGGAATGTTCGGACGTTGGCAGTTGGTAGAGTGACAGAGGGTCTAAAAATCCTCTCACATTTTTCTCTCTATCCTGCCAGCACGGCCACAGATTACACTCTACACACATAATTTCGGGCATGCTTGTAGACAAGCTCATCCTCGATCTCTTCATGTGCTCAAAAAACCAGAGAGACAAACACAATTTAAACTGGGAGCCTCCGAGTGCAGCCATTTCCCTCTCTCCTCTCATTGACTCCCATTCAAAAGTTGGCGCTGATTTTCTAAACGTCCCAAAGTTTCCAACCTGCGACCCAATCAACAATTTTTACTCTAGAAACACCAAAGTGACATGGACGCGTTCAGCAAGGTCTTATGGTTCGGAAAATGTAAACCTTTTGCTCGTACTAAGTACAGATTTGTCGTACATTAGATCTGTTTGAGGGTGTCACAGAGCAGTTAAAGCCTATGGTTAAAGCTGCCACCATACCTTAAAGCCACCAGCCACCAGTTACATGGTAACCTCAACATGGCAACCTCACCATAGTAACCTCACCATGGCAACGTCACCATGGCAACGCACACACATTCTCTCTGTTTGACTGTCTGTCGGTCATACACACACACACACACACACACACACACACACACACACACACACACACACAAATGGACACACACTAACTACCACACACACACACACATCCAACACACACACACACACAAATGGACACACACACACAAATGGACACACACTCACCATACACACACATCCAACACACACACACACACACACACACACACACACACAAATGGACACACACTCACCATGCATACACATCCAACACACACACACAAATGGACACACACTAACTACTACTACACACACACACACACACACACACACACACACACAAATGGACACACACTCACCATACACACACATCCAACACACACACACACAAATGGACACACACATCCAACACACACACACACACACACACAATTGGACACACACTAACTACCACACACACACACACACACACACACACCCAACAAACATACAACCACTTACCAAACACATACACAATTTACACAATTACACACAAACAGACACACAATTACACACAACAAACACACACACAAATGGACACACACTAACCATACACAAACAGACACACACGTCCAACACACACACATTTCATACAGTTGTCAGGTCAGAACTTTTTGTATATCTTCCTCACTCACACACACACACACACACACACACACACACACACACACTTTTGTATATCTTCCTCACTCTCTCTCACACACACACACACACACACACACACACACTTTTCCTACAGTTGTCTGACTGTTTTGTGTACCTCTCTATCTTCCTGTTGTAGTTAATGGACTCGTTGCTGTTAATTTTGTTCTTTAGCTATTTAAACTGAAAATACACATTTCCCCATTTTGGTCATGTTGAACACATTGTTTTACACGTATCCTAAACTACTGAGGCTCTTCTCAACCATTTCACACCATTAAACCCGCTGTTTACATGTTCTACTCCTCAGCTAATGCTCCATCTATATTCTTCAACAATGTTCTTCTGCTGTCAGTTTACAATGTATTTCAGTAGGCATTAACTTTTTTCCTAATTCAGGAATTTTTCAAACTCTTCTTTGACAATTCAAGTAATTTCCAGCCATTTCATACAAAGTCTCACATCTTCTACTTTTAAATATATTCTCAGCCATTGCTTCGGCTATGTTAGTGCTGGTTCATCAGTTGTCCTTCCTGTTAGGTTAGCTACAGATTTAACTATTTAACCATTACATTTAAACATGCAGAATTTCAATGTTTTCTTCTCCCTTTAGCATTTCTACTGCTTTTTACCTTTAAAAAGGCATTCATCTCACACTACAAGTTACATGTTTCAGCTTTTTCCCTCCTAGGGATGAATAAAGTATTCCTCTACTCTCTACTCTACTCTACTCTACTCTACTATACTCTACTCTACTCTACTCTACTCTACTCTAGCATTAGTCTTTTCAACATTGCTTTAGCAGTTTCGTCAACTAATTTAGCGTTGATTCAACAATTTTTTCAGCTCATTCAGCATTGCTTCAGCAACAGCGTTCAGCTGCTTTCAGCATTCACACGCATTTTCTGCAGGAAATGCTATCTTTTTCTAGTTATTATTATTCTTACTTCTTCCACCCTTTTTCAGCAGTTTTCTGCTCCTTCATACTTTGTGCTATTTCAACAATTCATATATCAAAACGTGCAGCTTTTTCAGGACATTTATGCTATTATTTTTCTCTTTCATACTATTTATACTTTTTAAAATATTTAACTTTTTGTGCAATTTTTCTCTCATAGGAAATACATTGAAACAGTCCTCAAACTCTTCAAATCTTCTGCTTCATTCAGCCTCTAATAGCTTCAGCATACTTTCAGCTACAGACTTCATTCAACTTTTAAACTGTTCACAAACCTTTCAACTATTCAGCTATATCTCAGCTTATTGATATCTTCAACAGTTTCAGATATATGTATAGTTTTAAAATCATTAAAATTTCTGACAAAATTCAGATTTAACATGAAAGTCAATGGGACGGAATGTTCGGACGTTGGCAGTTGGCAGAGTGACAGAGGGTCTAAAAATCCTCTCACATTTTTCTCTCTATCCTGTCAGCACGGCCACAGATTACACTCTACACACATAATTTCGGGCACGGTTGTAGACAAGCTCATCCTTGATTTCTTCATGTGCTCAAAAAACCAGAGAGACGAACACAATTTAAACTGGGAGCCTCTGAGTGCGGCCAGGTCCCTCTCTCCTCTCATTGACTCCCATTCAAAAGTAGGCGCTGATTTTCTAAATGTCCCAAAGTTTCCAACCTGCGACACAATCAACAATTTTTACTCTAGAAACACCAAAGTGACATGGACACGTTCAGCAAGGTCTTATGGTTCGGAAAATGTAAACCTTTTGCTCGTACTAAGTACAGATAAGTCGTACATTAGATCTGTTTGAGGGTGTCACAGAGCAGTTAAAGCCTATGGTTAAAGCTGCCACCATACCTTAAAGCCACCAGTTACATGTTACATAGGCACACACACACACACACACACACACACAAATGAACACACATTAACTACCACACACACTCACACACACACACACACACACATTAACTACCACACACACTCACACACACACACACACACACACACACACACACTCTCTCACACACACACACACAAATGAACACACATTAACTACCACACACACTCGCACACACACACACACACACACACACACACACACACACACACACACACACACACACTCACACACACAGACACACACACACACACACAGACACACACACTCACACACACACACACACACTCTCTCACACACACACACACACACAAATGAACACACATTAACTACCACACACACACACACAAATGAACACACATTAACTACCACACACACACACTCACACACTCAACACACACATTTTTTCAGTAGGTAGGCTATATACATTTTTGTACACTTATCTTACACATTTCTGATATTTTTTCCTCCATTTCATGTCATTCAGCCTCCTGCATACAAGTTCTACTCTTCAGATATTGCTTCATCTATTGTAGAAATTACCCTACAGCAGATTTCAACACTTCATGCTCTTCAACTGTTACACTTGTTGCAATCTTCAACAATTCAAATAATTTCCAACCACCTACATATTGTTTAATCTATATTAGTAATTGTCCAACAATGTATTCATGCTATCATTTTTAAAAATATTTGAGTAGACTTCAGCTTTTCAATTTATTCATGCTAATCTTCAACAATTTAAGTAATTTCCAATCATTTCATACAAAAAAGAGTGATTGATTCAATCAGTGGGTTCAGGCAACTGAGAAATTGGTTCAGACAACAGGGTTTAGTGTTTTAGCAATCGAGAAAAACTGTAAATACTACTACTGGTTATATGAGGCCACAACAGTTTCACAGAGACTTCTGGAGGGGGTGCGGTTATACTACAACTTAGGCCAGTACTAGGAAGTTCATTGCACTTTTAATAGTGAAGAATAGGGTCAAAAGGGGTAACCCTTCCTTTTACAGTCTGGTAATTACCAGGTGATTACAGGTAATAAGATGTATTTACTAAGTAATAGCAGGTAATTAAATGTACTTACCTTGTAATTACTACCAGGTAATTACCAAGTATTTACAAGATGGTAAGATGTAGCTACCACCTATTTACCTGGTAGTTACCTGATATTGGCCTGCTAATTACCAACAAAATACTGGGTAATTACCTGTAAGTACTTAGTAATTACAAGGTAATTACATTTAATTACCTGTTAGTAAATAAATATAATTGAAATTACTTCACAATCCATTGTAGCCTACAGGTCCTATTGGTCTTAAGCCAAGTGAAGTCAGGAGTTTTCAGTAGGTTCCCGTAACTGGGCAACCACCACCCCCCAACCACCCCAGCCCCCCCCACCACCACCACCTCCCCCCCACCCCACCAGTTGCTGCTCTGTTGCTGTGGTCCCCCTCTCCCCTAATCCCCCATTGGCTGCACACGCAGCCAATGGGAGGCTTTTCCTCACCATGACGACATCACTCTGATTGGTCGGTTGACTGGTTGTTTTGTCTTTAATACTCTTAACTCCCTCCCATATTCCTTTTCCATCATCATCATCCAGGTAAGAGGCCCTTACATTTTTTTTCTTTCTAAAAACTAGCTTGATTTCTGATTAAAATTTTTACCATTTAAAATTAGGGGTAACTGTATAAAATCAATTTAATTTATTAATTTATTAATTTAATTTAATTTAACCATTGTTTAACTTACATTTCACTTGGGAAAATATTGTTAATTGCCGAAAACATGACATCTTTCCCCTTTTTTCCCTCCATCCCATCACACTAACAATAAAGAAAAGAACCCTAACAAAAGAGAAAGGTAAGAAAAAAATTTAACACCTTGATTTTTCAATGTTTATTTCAGATATAACATTATTATGATTTTTGTGTGCGTGAATAAAGGGATGATGATGATGAAAAATATTATTTGGCACTAATAAACCATAAAATATGTGAACTAAAATCTCTATGTAGTTAGTAACATGAATCTAAATTGGGCAGCAATGACCTTGTCAGTGTCACTGATCATTTTTATACGTTTTTTGTAATTTATTTTATCAGAGAGGTTGTGTCAGAGAAGCCATAGTGATAGTGCAGTTTTGCACTAAAGTTTGCCCCTTTTACCAAGTGCTAAAATAAATCAGAAAACCCAACACCAAAATGATGACTTGCATATTTAGTCCGAGTTTGTGGCGGAGACAACTGCAGTGAGGCCGAAGATGACAGGCGTAGTGACAGTGACATTGCGCGGAAGTTGATTTGAAGCTTTTCAAAATAAAAGCGAATAAACCGGAAGCACACGTATTGTTCGTTCCTCATGTAAATATACTTTATGTCTTGGGGATTTATTTTATATATACTGTATATATGAATATAAAACGCCAGCATATTTATGTATAATACATTTTATAAGTAATCCTAAAAAGAGTTATCATAGTTTAGATTCTTTTTTTAGTTTTATATATATATAAAAAAAAATAATAATAATAATAATAATAAAAAAAAACTGAAACTACATAAAAACTAATAATGCATCAAAATCCGTTTTGTTTTGTTTTTTTAATGCATGTTTTTGCTTTTTGCTTTCAGAATGAAACGCATAAAGGATGTCACCGAAAAGAGGCCGGACAGCCCCTTCTCTAGACCCCCACCACTCCATATAAAAGTAGTGGGGGTCAAAGAGAAGGCGAAAGTCCTCAGGTGGACATTTGGGGAGGGGGAGGCTGTCCCCAACGTAACGAAGCACAACATGCTAGTAGCCATATCCGATGGCTGGACAGTCAAAAAAATTACCTTCTTTGAGGAATTGAAACATCAAGTGAAGGATGACACTTCCTACATAATAAAGGGATACTCACTCCGGGGAGACGGGCCCCCGTACGATATTAACATAACGAGGGCCACAACATTCTATGCAGGCACTGCCAATCTGGCAGTGCCTGAAGACCATTATAAAAGAGGCAAGGAGCTCCTGGACCCCCCCTCCACTGTGACCCCACTGGATGGGGTGAGGGGGTCCATGGGGCTCCTAACCCTTGTTGGGGAGGTAGTGGAGGTTAGTTATTTAATTTCTGAAATTTCTGACTTACAGTTTAGGCCTGCCTGCCTGTTGTAGCTATAATAATTTCCTCTTGTCATTCAGTTGGGACAGATCAAACCCATGCGTGTTGGGAGGGAGGAGGTGCCCCTCCGTATAGTGACACTGCGCCAGGTAAGCAATTAATTTTATTTATGAAATGATAAAGTGAATGCATTATGTTCTACGAATGAACAAGATAAAGTATTTTTTCTTGTCTACCTTTTCAGGAGAAAGCAGAGGTTGAGATAAACCTGTGGAGGGAGCTGGCAGTGACCCCGTTGGCAACTGGCCAGTGGGTGACTGTCACCCACCTCCGGAGGACGGACTCATCCTACGGGTTAAGGATCCACAGCACCACATTCAGCACAGCTGAGGTAGGTGAATTCAGAAGAAAGGGGGCGGGAGGGGTGTTAGATGATGAGTAATATTTTTCTGTGAAAATAATGATGTTGATCATGTTATGTTTTTTCCATTTAAAAAAAAAATCTTTGTCTCTTTAGATCAACCAAGAGGAGAAAGAGGAGGAGGTCGGCATTCTGGGGGCCAATCCCAAAGGGGAGCATCAATTTGAGGTCATCCTCGAAAATGGAGACTTGATGCTCCTCGAGAAAGACCTGTGGCTTCCCCTTCTTGAGAAGCTCGTGACGCCTCCACTGAGCGTGCTGATAAAAAGACGGGGCCAAAAAATAATTGCGGCCACACCCCTGTAACACATACACACACACATATTCACACACTACACACACACACATACTTGTGAAAGTGATAGTGGGTATAAAAAAAATAGATGTAACAGGTAGTGAAAGAGGAGAAGAAAAAGGAGGGGAGGGGAAGGAGGGAGGGGATGGGGGGGGGGGGGTATTAGAGAAGTAGGAAGAGTTGGAAAGAACGACACGTTGTTAAGTATGTTGTTAAATGAAATATTGTTTAATAAAATGTTATTTAATTGAACAATGGCTCTCTTTGTAATTATTCTCAGACAAGTCAGCAGGCATATTATGGTTTATTATTTTGTCTAGTGTCTTTGCACATGATAGGCTAAATGTATAATATTAATAATAATAATAATAATAATAATCATGATGATAATAATAATAATAATAATAATAATAATAATAATAATAATAATAATAATAATAATAATAATAATAATAATAATGCCCACAGTCTCAGCTTGACTTATTTTTTTTTTGGTATGTCTATGTATTAAACATTATTATGTACATTATTATCATTACACACACACACACACACTATATATGTTCAGTTTTTAGAATTACACAATGGCTCTCTCTATTTAATTATTCTCAGACAGGTCAGCAAGGATATTATGGTTTAATGTTTTGTGTAGTTTCTTTGTTTTCTTTGTCTACAGTCTCAGCTTGACTCGGTCACAGACAGGTGAGCACAGACACTTACAATAACTCTCAGGTCACAGACACACAGACAGGTGACCTCTACTGTGTGTGTGTGTGTGTGTGTGTGTGTGTGTATGTGACCTGAGAGTCAAGCTGAGACACGAGAGGTCACCTATAACCTCTACAGTCTCAGCCTGACCACAATACTGATGTAAATTACTAATATGGGCAGGAAAACTGTAAATTAGCTCTAGGCTGGATTAGCTCACAGAGGTTAATTATAAATATAATATAATATAATATAATATAATATAATATAATATAATATAATATAATATAATATAAATAATTGTTTATCTTAAAGTTTTTGCTGAGGAGGGTCCAGTCCTGCTCGATGCGAATTTGTGAAGATTGTGATTAGATAGCTTTATTGTAGTGGGTATACTGAAATATTACAGTAATGCATACTGAGTAAGTATCACTAATGACCAATAGGCAGGGAATATAGAAATGACAGAATAAATAAGTTAATAAATTAAATAAATAAATATATCTAATTAAATAAATAAATTATAAAAAGGAGATTTAAAAAAAAAAAAGCATGTTAAAAGCAAGTTAAAATGGCAGACAACTTCACTGAATGAAATCTGAATAGAAACTATGCAGGACTTTTATGTATAATATTCAAAGTTAAAACAATTTTCAAAATAAAACACCGCCATTGACAAATACTATGAAAACACAGTGACGCCGAGAAAAGATACTGAGCTCATCGACTTTGTGATGCAAATGTCAAATATGCAGGAAGACTAAAGTTATTAACTTGTGATATAGCTCAGTGGGATGAGTAACCCTTCAATGAATTTTATCCTTTTGCTGAGCGAGATCGAATCCAGGTCGGTGCAATTTTGGGAAGACTCTTCACTTTACTTTTTTTGTGTGGTTGGTAACTTTGGACGCCATCGTACGTACTAATCATATAACATCCATGATACAAATTCAATAAAAAACTTCTGGAATCGTTTTTATTTTTATGATTAAATCGTCTGTAACAGTCATGAACAGGTCAGATCAAATCAAAACGTTACCAGGGTAATGATGAAAATGACAAAGAGGCAAGGAGACCTACTTATGTCTATGTGCTGTTCTGGCGTAGTGGTTAGTACATGTGATTTGTAATGTTTTCATTATGGCTGCCCGAGATCGCGTCCCGCTCGATGCGATTCTCTTATGATATTTTCCTCACTACGACTAGATCATTCTAATGTTTATGATTATATTGTCTTCAACAGTGATAACATTTTGATGTTTCAAACCTAAAGAAGCGAAATGCGCAGCGTGTCTCACTTTTCCCAGTAACTGAGTTTGGAATTTCCGAGTACGTTTAAACGCATCATCCAGTCCTCCCGAGAACTAACGTCATTCGGCTGTGAGGTTTGTAACGGTAGGTAGCAGCGAATGAAAGTGCCCCAACGGACAGCTGTGAAACTTTATAAATGCACTTTTTTCGTTTCACCATTGGCCTCAAACTTAAACGGACTTGAAAGAAGTCGAAGGGCGAGACATTTCCACAGTAAAAACCGTGTTAGCAACGTGCTAACACCGGCTATGCTAACGCGAATGTAGCCGTTTTGCTAACCGCTAGCGGAAGTTAGCATCGAGCTAGTTCACAAAAACGGCCGGCTGTGCTAACGGCTATGCTACTTTTACCAGTCGAGGCTTTGTTTATCAGTAATGACCGCGTATCTGTCCGCGACTCGGGTGCCTCGGACTGCATTTAAGCAATCTCACACGAGAGGGCGTGGTGTTGTACTGTATATCAGCACGGCTGTGATTCGGTCGTAGCTAATCAATATAAACACAGTTGAAGCTAGTAGCTGAGCTACGTGGCTAACAACAGCTAATGCTAATATCAAAACACATCGCCGTCAAAACGTAGTTGCCCCTGCGGCGATTTTTTTCCAGCCAGGTTTAGTAGAGATTTATCTCCAATTAGACGGACCAGGTCAGGTCCAGGTTTTAATGTTCAGGTCCGTTTATAACTGTAGTAGCAGCAGAGAGATGGTTTAATGTTCAGGTTTCTAACTGTAGTAGCACCAGGTTTCTAACTGTAGTAGCAGCAGAGAGATGGTTTAATGTTCAGGTTTCTAACTGTAGTAGCAGCAGAGAGATGGTTTAATGTTCAGGTTTCTAACTGTAGTAGCAGCAGAGAGATGGTTTAATGTTCAGGTTTCTAACTGTAGCAGCAGAGAGATGGTTTAATGTTCAGGTTTCTAACTGTAGTAGCAGCAGAGAGATGGTTTAATGTTCAGGTTTCTAACTGTAGTAGCAGCAGAGAGATGGTTTAATGTTCAGGTTTAGAACTGTAGTAGCAGCAGAGAGATGGTTTAATGTTCAGGTTTCTAACTGTAGTAGCAGCAGAGAGATGGTTTAATGTTCAGGTTTCTAACTGTAGCAGCAGCAGAGAGATGGTTTAATGTTCAGGTTTCTAACTGTAGTAGCAGCAGAGAGATGGTTTAATGTTCAGGTTTCTAACTGTAGTAGCAGCAGAGAGATGGTTTAATGTTCAGGTTTCTAACTGTAGTAGCAGCAGAGAGATGGTTTAATGTTCAGGTTTCTAACTGTAGTAGCAGCAGAGAGATGGTTTAATGTTTAGGTTTCTAACTGTAGCAGCAGCAGAGAGATGGGGCAGCTCCTGTATGGGGAGCGTAGCTCCTGTCCAGCTGAACAGCGGAGTGATTATGTCTGTGAAAAGTCCCAGTGCTGTTATACTGTATATCAGCACTATGGAACGTCTCTTGTCCAATCAAATTGCTCGGTTGGGACCGGTCGGAACTAACTGTTGTGTAATTATTTTTATATCTAATGTAAATAATATTTTTCTCTCTGGCCACCCTTTTCGTCCTGGCAAATGCAGGCCCTAAATTCACACACATTGTAAGTTATGTCAGCTCTGAAGTTGAAGTGATCTGTGAGGAATTTCTTGTCTGAAATTGAAATTAAAATCTCCCTCTTCCTCCTTCCCCTCCATTCCCCTGTGCCCCCACCTTTGTCTCCCACTGTTGCTGGTCCAGGCTGTCACAGACTGAAAGGTAAGGTGGCACATGAATTTTGTGTTTCCTCTGATTAAATTAAAATGACATTATAATCAGATACTGAAACTCTAGCTTATTCTCTCTTCTCCCTCCTTCCGGTTGCCATATTTCTCTGTCTCTGACTGCAGATCAGAGCTATTGCTGGTGGCTCCCTGGAACCAAACAACGTAAGTTCCTTCCTAACATGAACATGAAGCTCCCCTTTTATTCAAACAAACCAAAGTGACATACAGGGCTGTATATTGATTGAATTGGATTGATTCGATTTCGATACCTAAGATTCTAAATCGCTGAATCACGTTTCGATTTGATTCACTTTAATTAGAATCGATTCAATCCCCTCTTAAATAATGAAAATGGCTCAACTCTGTTAAAAACTGTTGTTTATGGTGAAAAGAAAAAAATCAAGAACATTGTATTTTTTAAGTGGAAACTTGTAAATTTGACAGAAAGGAATTGCAAGTGAAAGTGAACTTGAACTGCAACATTCCTGCGAATTGCATTAATTAATTAATTTATAATTAAGGCATTGTTTCTTAAAGTGAAAAATATTAATGGTAAACAAAACAAAAAAAAACTAAACGTAAACTTCAGTCTCAAGTCAAGTCTGCAGCAGCTAAAGCTCCCTCCCTCCCTCCCTCGTTTCCAGGAAATGTGTAGAAACGGAGCCCATGGTAAATAAAGTGACAGTGAATTTGTGGAGCTGTTCATGAGACTGGCCCAGTCAGATCGCCTATCTCCAGAGTCTGGGCGTCATGTGTTATGATCCAACGGTCATTAAAGTGGAGAAAAGTCCTACTGAAAACACGGAGCTGCTTGTCCTTTATTCTGCGGTAACACGTATCATATGTTGACTCACCTGCGGCTTGAAGAACATGCAGTTTCTGTAGATGTCTGTGTGTGTCAGCGCTGCACCGTCGCCACACACACACACACAGTGTCGGAGAAACAATAACCTGCAGATCACCTGAGCTGACATGAACTCTGCTCGTAGTTTTGTTTTGTTTTGGTATTTATTCATATGAAACACAGCAATACATTGGACAGTCACAAAGAGGAAGAAAGAAACTCAGCTTGTAGTTAATGTGAGTCAGAGTGTCAGACGTAACCGCGCTGCTACTTCACTGCCGGGGGAAAAAATCGATCTCATGCCCTGTGAATCAATATAACAGAATTTAAATGAAATCGATCCTAAATGGCACCACAGCAGGATTTAAAACAGCTTTTAGCCTGCTTGGTGGGAGTAAAATAAGGACACTGGGACACTTGTATACTGCTTACTGCACAGTAGTAGTAGGAGGCTGTTTTGAAAACAGCCTCACACTTTCACATTTGAAGTAATGTTTACTATTGAAACAGGTGACTAATTAGGGGTTTTGTTTTGTCTTGCAGGTGTCGTTGTGTCCCTCTATCATCCTCCTCCACCTCTCCCAACCCTCCCGATCCCTCTGCTCATATAGAGGCCTCACTATCCCCAAAGAGATTTCACAACTCTCCCCTCTCATCTACAAACTCACCACTAATTTATGAATCTTCTATCTCTCCTATCCATCTACCCATTTCTATCTAATTGAAGGTGTTCTGTCTTGTATCCCTCTCTGTCCCGCTCTATCTCGTTGGAATTTTGAGAACTTTTGAAAAACCCTTGAAAAACCCTTGAAAAACAACTTGATCTTTCTGTTTTTGAACCTGTGAGTTTCTCCACTTACACCCCCTCTATCTGTCTCTCCTCTGTCTTTTGTTATTTTATATTGATTTTCACACATCTATAGTCTAAACATTATTTGATAAACATAGCTGAAAGAAAGATAATCGATCAGATTAAGAAACATTTGGCCATTTAACTGACTAGATTTTATTCAGCAACTAAACATATATCATAGTTGTGAGAAATAACTGAGTTTGAATTGCTTGACACAGATTTGTGATCACTAACATTGTACTGAAAATAAATCATACATTTCTGTTGAACATAACTTCAAGGAGAAGTCACATTTGCAGTAGAGAGATATTTACTCATTGATTTACTTAAGTTGACCTTGATATAAAATATAAACAAAAGCTAATTGTCTCAGTAGTAATTTTGAAGAGCATTTGTTCCTTGCCACTCATTTTTGGATTTTCACAGGTTTAGGTCTGAATATTTGCTGTACACACTCAGATAATTTCAATAAATCACTATATACGAGTATTTTGTTGTGTTTGTGGTATCTGAAATAAATAAATAACAATGCCAAGAAAGGGCAAAAGGTCTGTGGCTGCAAAAGTCCGATGGCAGAAGCTGGAGTCTCTTGAAGCAGAAACAAGTGTCCAAGCAGAAAATCCTGGTCCACATAGCAGTGAGTCTGACACGGTTCCCGGTCCATCTGTGCAACAGAGAGGTCAACAGAAGTCCCCTGTATCCAAGGTTTCCTATGCAGATGTGGTAAAAGGTAAATGCCCAACTGATGCCCTGTGCGTGGAAGAACATGCTACTGTTGTTAAGCCCAGTGGTGGTCCAGCTGCACCAAAAGGTTCTCGTGGAGATGTGTTAAAAGGTAAACGTCCCAGTGATACACCACTTGAAACAGAGTGTTCTCGTAACCAGGTAAAGTCTCGTAGACAACATGATGCACCAGGTCCAGCGCAGGTTTCATATAAGAGAGGACAACAAACTGATAATCCACGTGTCGCTGCAGCTTCTTATGCTAACGTGATCAACCGGCCCACTGAGATCAGAGTCCGTGCATCCTACAGCCAGAATCACTATAAATACGGTGAATACAGTAACAGGCAATGTACATGTAACTCTCTGATGTTTCTAGCCTGTCTTTATGAGGACGAACACTTCCAGACAGCAGACCTCAACTGTGTTTTGGACAAAGGTAATGCTCTGTACGGTGAAGCCATGATAAGGTTTCCTGACTCCGTCCACTTGGCTACAGATGAAATCCCTGACATCGTGACTGCACGCAGAAATGTGTATTATGTAAACATGACTCAGCTGTCCCGTTACGGCACATTAGGACAACCTGGTAGTGAATATGTTGATTCCTTTCGTGACCTAGAAGCTGGAATGAGCTGTCTTCTGTCAGAAGTGCAGTACGCTTTGCTAATTATGGAAGGTGCATGCATTGCAGTGTTCAGAACCAGATCTGGCAGGTATGGTTTCTTTGACCCACACTCCAGAGGAGAAACTGGTTTACCAGATCCTTTTTTTGGTTGTGCCATCATGGTGACATTTTCACATCTCCGTGACGTCATCAACAGGATCAAACAGTGTCACAAGCGCACCAAGTCCTCCTGCAACTATGAGCTGAAACCTGTGGAGTTTTTCAGTATGAACGACCACAATGAAGTCAGCCTTGACGCACCGATTACAGTGAACACTGACACAACACCTGTTCTCAATGAGCCAACTCTAAGTCCCATCACTGACATCTGTGATGAAATACTTGAATATGAAGATGAAGCATCCACTGACATTGAAATTGAACTACAATCACCGATACAGTCCAATGTCACTTCTCTAACAGCTCATGATGAATCTCACCAAGAATCCACCTCGGCTGCTGCTTCAAAGGAAAATGATGCTGCTGATCTGTCTGACACCATGTTTCATCAAGGTTTGTCCACTGACATCACTTCTACTGTGACACAACAGGATCATATTAGGTTGCCTGATACTGAAGCACATCAACCTGTCTCATCTGACATCTTGAAAAAAGTGTCTAAACTGTCTAAAAACCAGAGGAGAAGATTCATGCAGAGACAAATGCTCTCAAAAAAAGAAACACAAAAGGACAAAAAAACAAGACAAAGAGAAAAGTATGCTTTAAATGACACATTCAGAGAAAAGAAGAAATGTTATGAAAAGAGAAAGTACTGTAATGAGTTACACAGAAAAGAAAAACAGCGATACGAGGCCAAACGCTATCGAGACAGGCAAGCAGAAATCAAACAAAAGTACAAAGACTATATGAAGAACTGTTACGTAATGAATCGTGAAGTCAGACGGCAGAAACAAATGTATATCACACAACGGTACAAGCATGATGCAGGTTTTCGAAACCAACAAAAGTTAAATATCACACAACGGTACAAGCATGATGCAGGTTTTCGAAACCAACAAAAGCTAAATATCACACAACGGTACAAGCATGATGCAGGTTTTCGAAACCAACAAAAGCTAAATATCACACAACGGTACAAGCATGATGCAGGTTTTAAAGACAGGCAAAAGATGTACATCACACAACGGTACAGAAACGATGCAGCTTTCCAACAAAGGCAAAAGTTGTATTATACAAAAAAATACAGAGAAGACTCAGAATTTAAAGAACAGAGGTGCCTTTATATTAGGAGACTTTACAGTCACAACCAGACATACAGACAACAACACAGAGCACTGATGAAGCAAAGAATGCGAGAGAGATATCAAAACAATCTTGCTTTTAAAACCACACACAACATGAGATGTGCAATGAAAATCAAGCAGAAATACAGACGGATCATTAGACAACCAGAAGAGAGAGACAACAGTGTGATTGCAGAGGCCATATCTGTGTTCAGATCACAAATTAAAGCTGGTCCCACTTTCGTGTGCACCGTGTGTTTAAAAGCCTCATTTCCAAACCAGGTGAAGCAGTGTAAGAGGTCAAACTATGTGAGAAATCCACATGTGGTTGCAGCGTGTCTAACTGGTAAATATGTTCATATTTGTGATGAAGTCTGCAGAAATGAGCAACAGTGCACGATGCCAGATGAGAGGAGAAAAGAGTGGATCTGTCACACCTGTCATGATCACCTGAAACGTGGAGCCATGCCGTCTCTAGCTGCAGCCAACAACATGGAGCTCGCTGATATTCCACCTGAACTGTGTGACCTCAACATTTTGGAGAGACATCTCATAGCCAAGTGCATCCCGTTTGCCAAGATAATTCCTCTTCCCAAAGGCAGACAAAATTTAATAAGAGGTAATGTGGTGTGTGTCCCCTCTGAAGTACAGGAAACTGTTGAAGCTTTGCCCAGAGTGAGAAGTGAGTCTCAGGTGTTAAGAGTGAAACTGAAGAGACGACTGTGTTACAGAGGTCATCAGCTCTTCCAGACTGTCACCTGGTCTAAACTGGTTCAGGCTTTGCATAAACTGAAAGAGATTCACCCACAGTATAAGGATGTAAGTATCAGAGATGACGCTGAGCTGTGTGACCCCACACTTCCTGATGTGGATGAGGCAGAGGATGACATGATGAACGATGATGATTACAATGAGGACGATCTGCTGGAAATTGATATGTTTGACAATGACGCAATCCATGAGGTAGAACCTGACGATGAGCAGGATGTTGACATGTTGTCATGTGATAGTGAGCAGAGAGCTGATGATGGGGAACAGGATGTTGACATGTTGTCATGTGATGGTGAACAAACAAATGCTGAGCAGCCAACTGAGCAGACAGCTGATGATGAGGAACAAGAAAAAGACCTTCCTAATGGCGGATTCGCTCTTGACTCGTGCCTTCAGCCGACCGATGTTTCAGAGGACATATTGAGTTTCAGTGAGGGAATCTACTCTGTGGCGCCTGCTGAAAGAAACTCACCTGTTGGGTTCTTTAAAACTCCCAATCTTGAGTCTTTGGCTTTCCCTGTGCAGTTTCCTACAGGTCAGAACACACTGGATGAAGCTAGACTTGTTAAGCTGTCGCCCAGCGGTTATTTCAAAGCTCGGCTTTTCTGTGTTGACAATCGTTTTGCCAGAGACACAAACTACTTGTTTTTTGCTCAGTTTGTAACTGAAATTCACTTGGCCACTAACAGCATGAGCATTCAGTTAAGGAAAGCAAAACCTATGACCAGAGACGGACGTAGAATAACATCAGACATGTTACTGGATAAACATGAGGTGGAAAGACTGGTGAGAAATAAAGATGCAGTGAGGTTCATGCAGCCACTCAGAGGAACTCCTGCCTACTGGCAAAAAACAACCAGAGATCTGTTTGCCATGATCAGACAGTTGGGAACTCCTACCTTCTTCTGTACATTCTCTGCAGCTGAAATGCGTTGGCCTGAGGTGATTGAAGCAATAAAAAGACAACAGGGTGAGGATGTCAATTTTGACGAGCTGGACTGGTCTGCAAAGTGTGACATACTGAGAAGCAATCCTGTGACAGCCATGCGCATGTTTGATAAACGTGTAGAAGCTTTATTCAGAGATCTTCTATTCAGTCCGGCACAGCCTTTAGGAAAAATAAACGATTATTTCTACAGAGTTGAGTTTCAGCACAGAGGAAGCCCACACATTCACTGCCTGTTATGGATAGAAGGTGCACCTGTGTTTGAGGAGGATAGTGACCAAACGGTGTGTGACTTTGTGTCAAAGTACATCACAGCTCAGCTCCCTGACCCACACAGACAACCTGAACTGCACAGAAAGGTGACAGAGTTACAGATGCACAGCAGAAACCACTCTCGCACATGTTTCAGAAGCTTTGGCTCTGCCTGCAGATTTGGATTTCCCAAACAACCCTGCAAAGAGACAATGATCACCAGACCATTTGAAAGTGACACTGACATTTCCGAAGCAGTGGAAAAGGCCAAAAAGAAACTCCAACCACTGAACGCGCTCCTGAACGAACCTGAGATTGCCGACCTGACTTTAGAGCAGCTCCTGGCTCGCTATGAACTGACAGTCAGAGAATATGAGGAATGCATGAGCTTGATTGCCACATCCTGCTCAGTGACACTGAAACGTGACCCCAAAGACTGCTGGGTAAATGGGTTTAATCAGTACCTTCTCAAATCCTGGAATGCCAATATTGACGTGTCTTATATCCTAAATGCTTATTCCTGCATCATGTATCTGACCAGCTACATCACAAAGCAAGAGTCCAAAATGTCAGACTATCTGAAAACAGTGATTGAAAACTCAAACAAGGAACATGTCAACGAATGCGATGAAATGAGAGAGGTGATGCAGGCTTATTCCAAAAAGAGAGAAATCTCAGCACAGGAAGCTGTGGCAAGAGCGTGTGGTCTCAAACTAAAGAAATGTTCACGAGGTGTTGTATTCCTATCGACAGATGATAATCCAGTCAAAATGAGTAAGCCCATGTCAGCCCTGGAGAACGCAACACCAGAAAGTTCAAGCATATGGATGACGTCGCTGACTGACAAATACAAAAACAGACCTGAGACACCAGAGTTTGAGGAAATGTGTCTGGCTGATTTTGCAGCTACATGCAGGATTCTCTATGGCAATCAGACAAAAGGCAAAGATGCCCTTCGCTTGCTGAATGACTCAGGATTTGTTCAAAGGCGAAAAAACGACAAGCCTGCTGTGATCAGATTTTACCGCCCTTCAAAGGAAAAAAGTCCTGAACAACACTATGGATCACTCCTGAAGCTGTACGTTCCCTACAGATCAGATGCAGAACTGAAAAGGCCATTCTTACCCACGTACCAGTCCTTTTACGAAAGTGGCATTGCACGTCTGCCTGGCCGTGAGCACGGTGAGCTGGTTAAACACATTGTGAAACGAAACAAAGACAAATATGAGAAAAACAGTAAAGAGATTGAGCAAGCTGTGGAGGAATATGAGCAGAACAGAGGAGTGATTGATGAGTGGAACAACCTGGCACCTGAGTCTGAAATGGTGAGGATGGAGTGTATTGAGGAACTACAAGCACAGCCACATGATGACAATGTACAAGAAAATGTACCAGACTACAATCGACAGGCTAATACTGTAACAGAAGCCAGAGCCATCAGAGAGCCCCCTGCAATGGATCCTGCTGTGTTACGTCACATGTATCAGAACCTGAACCAGAAACAAGCCTGTGTCTTCTATTTAATCAGAGACTGGTGTATCAAGCGTGTTTGTGGCCCAAATCCAGAGCCGCTGTTCATTTACATCAATGGTGGAGCTGGAGCAGGAAAGTCACATCTCATCAAATGCATTTATTCAGAGGCGTCAAAGATTCTGTGTAAATTGCCCAGACATGCAGACGAGACTGACATATCAAGCCCCACTGTGCTGTTGACTGCTTTCACTGGAACCGCAGCATTTAACATCTGTGGAACAACTCTGCACTCTCTGCTGAAGCTCCCCAGAAGTCTGAAACCTCCTTTTGTGGGACTGGGTAACAAACTGGATGAAGTCAGAGCAGAACTGATCAACGCTGAAATCCTCATCATTGATGAAGTGTCCATGGTGTCAAGGCCCCTCTTTGCATATGTTGATGTCAGACTGAAACAGATCAAAGGCAGCCAGAAACCTTTTGGAGGAATGTCAGTCATCGCTGTTGGAGACTTCTATCAGCTACCACCAGTACGACAGTCTAAACCTCTGTGTGTACACGACCCAGAAGACATTGACCTGTGGCAGGAAAACTTTCAGATGGTTACGCTCACTGAGATCATGCGTCAGAAAGATGATGTTGCTTTTGCAGAGATGCTGAACAGGATCCGCGTGAAAGACAAGTCAGAGGAGTTGTCAGAAGCAGACAGAGCTTTGTTATCACAAGCCATCACTGAACCAGCTCAATGCCCCGCTGATGCCCTGCACATTTTTGCCACCAACAAACAGGTAGATGCTCACAACTCTGCAACATTGAAGAAGTTTCACTCACACATCACAGAAATTGATGCAGACGACTATAAAAAGGACCCAAGCAGTGGAAAAATGACTCGACAGGAGAAACCGTTTAAAGGAGGTACAAATGAGCTACCAGACACACTCCAAGTTGCTGAAGGTGTTCGTGTCATGCTGACCAGAAACCTGGATGTTTCCAAAGGACTGGTGAACGGTTCGTTTGCTACTTTTATCAAAGTGGTTACCTCTGAACCGCCTGGATCTGCACATGTCAACATGCTTGGGCTCCAAATGGATAATGAAACAGCATCAGGATCAGCTGACAACCTTGTTTATATCGAGAGATCAGAGGACAACCTGAAACAGAAAGGAGCAGTACGCAGACAGTTTCCCATCAGGCTGGCTTTTGCATGCACCATTCACAAGGTTCAAGGTATGACAAGACAGTCAGCTGTTGTCTCCCTGAAAAACATCTTTGAACCTGGCATGGCTTATGTGGCATTGAGCAGAGTCACCTCTCTCAGTGGACTGCACCTGCTGGACATGGATGAGAGTAAAATCTACGCCAACACTGAAATCACCGAAGCACTCGAGGCCATGAGACAACTGAACCTGGATGACATGATGCCACTTCTTCATCTCAGAGACACGCTGAGCCGACCTGACACTCTGACCATTGTTCACCACAACACAGAGGGACTGCCAGCTCACATCAATGACATCAAAAGCCATCATGAACTGTGTCTTGCAGATGTTTTGTGTTTAACAGAAACCCACCTACAGGGCTCCTTTGTGGCAGACAGTCTTCAACTTCAGGGCTACAACATGTTCAAACGCAACAGACACCTGTCCTACACCAATGTTCCCCGGATGGCAAGCAGAGCTGGTGGTGGAGTTGCTGTGTATGTCAGAGACCACATCCAGGTGCGTGAAAAGCAGTATGTTCATAATGTAACTGACCTTGAGTTTGTGGCTTTGAAGGTTGAGGCCCCAGTGAGAGCACTGATTGCAGCCGTGTACAGACCTCCAGACTACAGTGTGAGATCGTTCCTGTCGAACCTGAGCAGCCTTGTGGACTCACTGGAGATCATGGATGTACAGCCCATCATCGTCTGTGGCGACTTCAATGAGAATCAGTCCGAGGGAAACAAGCCAATACTGGAGATGTTTCGGTCCAGAGGGTATAAACAGCTCATCACTGACCCAACCACAGACAAGAACACAAAGCTGGACCTGGTTTTCATCTCTCGACCTCAGCAGCGTCTCCATTCTGGTGTGCTGAAGACCTACTACAGTTATCACAACCCTGTGTACTGTGTGTTGTCTTTTGACAGTTCATGAAGTGATTCAGTGTTCAGGTGAGTCTAAAAAATAAAATTGCAAATGACTTGTATGTCAAGTGGTAAAACATTTGTTTTCATAACCATGTACTCAGGTTGTTCATGGTTCCTGGTCAGGTAAGGGTTATCTATGATTGTGTTGTGCTTTTTAGGTAACCACATAGTTGATTAACTTGTTTTATGAAGTGTACTTAGGAAAAACTAATTACAAAATACACCTATACTCATAGCTCATCTGACAATGTTTTTTGTTTTTTTTTTCTCGTTATGATCATATCTGTTCAGGTTGCTGCAATCAATGTAAAATCTTTTTTAAAAACAATTATTATTCCATAGATCCTCAGTATGTTTTGGCCTGTACATTTACCAGGGTGGGTTTTGGGTTTTGGGTTGGTAAATGTACAGGCCAAAAGACTTTTTGGAACCTCATAGAGCTTGTCTTTACCTACTTATAATTCATCAATAATTCTTATTCTTATCATTCTCACAATCCACGAGGCAAACAGTGTAAAGTGCTTTGGAGTGGTCCAAGTGACTAGAAAAGTGCTGTGCAAGTCCATTTGACCATTTACATGATTATATACAGTCGTATACAGCTGCTGAAAGTACATGTTCTCGGTATTATATTGTTTTTTATACTTAAGTTTGTATTCGTTTTTATGACAAAAATAACAAAACATAACAACAGCACAGTACAACATACTAAATAGCTGGCATGGCCCTGCCTGACCAGAGACTATTAACTGTGTGCTTTATTTCCCTTGCATATGAGACCAAGTTCCCCTTTGCGAGGATCAGCTTGAAACGGCCAGGTCATGGTGGCTGTCAGTCTGCCACTGCCGAGGCACTACGGCCTGTTACTCTACAGTGGATCCACCACCACAGCTGGTTCCCACAGGGACACGCTCTACTTTTCGCCTGTCCTGGTCGGTCTTCGCAAAGGGACTATAAATGTGTTTCTGGTCACTGAAGGTATGACTGACAGTATTTGGTCATTTAGAGGCTAAATGTGTTGCATATGTTTCATGCCACAATAATAACATGCAACATCTTTCTGTTTCCTTTTGTCAGGAGCACCTCCTACCACCTCATCACCATGTGCACATCCAATGCTGTGCAGTCTAATTCAGACATGCTGCTGCTGCTGCTGGGAAGATCGGTGGCCTGAGCAGAAACCAACAACATAGTGCTGCCACTGACCAGACACAACAGCAACATCCAAACTGTCAGTCTGTGGAGCCCACACTGCTGGACCGCACGGAGACATGTGATCCTGCCGCCAGCTCCTACGCCTGCTTATCATGTCCACTGTCTTCTCCTTTCAGGTCTCGCCCACTATGACCCTTCTACCTCACAGGACTGGACAGCTTTTCAGGATGTGATCTGTGTGAAGTAGCACCGAGGGTGACTGACTGATGGTTATCTGGCAGATGATTACTGAAGGTAAATGATAATCAGTTGGGATGCAAGTGTTGAACATGCATGTTTTTTTATGTTGTGACCTTAATTTTTCCTTTTTTTTAAAATTCTCTTTTCAGGATCACCACCCTCCTGCTTCTGTTGATCATCTGGCAAGTGATGAGGTGCACTGCTGCATGGAACACAGCTCAGAACCACTAAGCCATCATGCTGCCACTGACGGCACACGGTAGCACCATCCAATCTGTGCAGCAAGCAGCAAATGGCCGTCAAGTCAGTTTTGAACGTGGGCCACTGCAGTCAGGACCGTGACCACATGGTATACACTGCAGAGTCCCCTATGTTTTATTCTGGGCTTTCTTGTTTGTTAACAACATCTACTGCATGCCTGCCCGTCCTGGGTGAGGGATCCCTCCTCTGTTGCTCACCCTGAGGTTTCTCCGATTTTTCCCTGTTAAAGGTTTTCTATGGAGTTTTTCCTCAGTCGATGTGAGGGTCTAAGGGCAGAGGATGTTGTTAGGCTGCTGTGTGAAGCACTTTGAGACAAACTATTTAAAAATGGGCTATAAAATGAACTTGTCTTCTTGCAAGTGCTTTAATAAAGACAGTTTGTAACTATCCTATGGACAGTCATTCCTACATGATGTTCACACGTCTTTGTTACATTTGATACTTAGATGTTTCACATCATTGAAGAAATAACTATGCTGTGTTTGAACAAATACTTAATATTTCTACACAAATGAAAATGACACATAATGCCTCTACTGTCTAACAGCAGTAGCTACACTCTTGTACAGTTCAACTGTCAATATTCAGCAATTAATTAAGCATTTTCAGCAAGCTTGACCATTTCATCTCATTTAACCTCCTGTTTTGCAAGTTCTACTTTGAATCTGATCTCAGATCTGCTTGAACTATGTCAACATTGCTTCATCAGTTTTCTTTTGCTGTCAGGTTCCAGTGTATGGCAGCAAGTGTCAACTCTTCAACCGATACAGTTAAACATGTAGGATTTTCAACATTGTCATAACATTTCTACTGCTTTAAGTACTTTAATGTGGCTATAGCATTAGCCTTTTCATTATTGCTTCTGAAACATGTTCATCAAATTCAACATTGTTTCAACAATTTCTTCAGCTCATTCAGCACTGCTTCAGCAATAGCGTTCAGCTGCTCAACATTGCTTTAGCAGTTTCTTAAACTAATTTAGCATTGATTCAACAATTTCTTCAGCTCATTCAGCATCACTTTTGCTCATTCAGCATTGCTTCAGCAACAGCGTTCAGCTGCTTTCAGCATTCACACGCATTTTCTGCAGGAAATGCTATCTTTTTCTAGTTATTATTATTTTTCCACTTCCGGCCGATTTTCGATGTGCTACTAGTCCTGCAACTCGAAGAGTTGCAGGACATATTATATATCAAAACGTGCGTCCTGATCGGGATCGCTGTGCTATTACTTTTCTCAACAGTTTACGAATTTTTCGCGACGTAGTCGCGAAAAACCGCGCAAAAATTTTGCATGTAAGTCAATGGGACGGGCGAAAAAAAAAGAGCGAAAAAGACCAATCATTGGAGTTTAACAAAAGTCTACTGCTCAGGCATACTTTCACCTAGAGACTCCATTTAAACTTTAAACAGTAGACACAAGTCTTGTGTATTGTCGTATTACTCCACGTTTTGATAGGTCATATAGTTTTTGATCAATCCCTGATCAATGACCATGATCATTTTTGGAGAAATTATGAGTTTATAATGGGTGTGTATTGCATGGAATGTTCGTGTCAGAGTGCGTGACATCATCGGTTAGAGTGGGAGAGAGTGAAGAAACATTCTGTATTTTTTCTGGATAAATTGCCACCACGGCCACAATTTACACTCTACAGACATAATTTTTTCAGAATTTGTAAGACAAACTTGTTATCTCTCATGTCATGTGCTCAAAATATCAGAGAGACTTACAGAACTTACAGAATCAGCCTCTGAGTGCGGCCACGTCTGTCCCTGCTCCTCATTGAGTCCAATACAAATATTTTCTGAGAGGAGCAGAACGGCCTGATGTTTTAAAACTGCCAGCGTCGCCAAAATATTTACTGTAGAAACACCAAATCGTACCGAAATTTTCAGTAAGTCCTTAGAGCAACGTTGATCTGTGTTTTGTTCTGATAGGAGTTACCGTTTTGTCATGCTAAGCCTAATTGTGAGGCCGGTTTAGAGGCAGAAAATGGCTGTTTTTCTCCACGTTTCTGTCTGTCTCAGCCTGCGGGGGCCCCTATCGCCGTGGTAACCTCTTTGATCCTCAGGCCAGAGCTCGTTAACTTCATAAACAATCCACCTGGCGCTCGTTTAAATGTTTATAAACACAGACACAGCTAAATCAGACTGACACAGGATGCAGCTACTAACTAACTATGTGTCAAGTCAGTCACACACACACACACACAGACTCTAGAGCCAGCTTCATGTGATTACAGTCACACACACACACACACACACACACACACACACACACACACACACACACACACACACACACACACACACACACACACACACAGTTAACCTAATGTGGTTACAGCTCCTCCATATCAGTGCTTATAGAAAGATGATCATGTGTCTGTCTGATCAGCTCTGTCTTGACCTTAAGATCGTGGGTTTGATTCCCATGTTGACAGAGATGGCACAACCCGCAGTAGCTCCCGTGGCCCATTCAAAATTTCCCGAGAGGAAATTTTCTAGTTATTATTATTTTTCCACTTCCGGCCAGATTTCGATGTGCTACTAGTCCTGCAACTCGAAGAGTTGCAGGACATATTATATATCAAAACGTGCGTCTTGATCGGGATCACTGTGCTATTACTTTTCTCAACAGTTTACGAATTTTTCGCGACGTAGTCGCGAAAAACTGCGCAAAAATTTTGCATGTAAGTCAATGGGACGGGCGAAAAAAAAAGACCGAAAAAGACCAATCATTGGAGTTTAACAAAAGTCTACTGCTCAGGCATACTTTCACCTAGAGACTCCATTTAAACTTTAAACAGTAGACACAAGTCTTGTGTATTGTCGTATTACTCCACGTTTTGATAGGTCATATAGTTTTTGATCAATCCCTGATCAATGACCATGATCATTTTTGGAGAAATTATGAGTTTATAATGGGTGTGTATTGCATGGAATGTTCGTGTCAGAGTGCGTGACATCATCGGTTAGAGTGGGAGAGAGTGAAGAAACATTCTGTATTTTTTCTGGATAAATTGCCACCACGGTAGAGATGCGCGGATAGGCAATTATTTCATCCGCAACCGCATCACAAAAGTCGTCATCCACCCGCCATCCACCCGAACCAACGTTTTTTCAAAACCACACCCGCCCGCCATCCGCCCGTTGTTGTAGGCCAATATCTAATATGGATGAGGGGGGTCGGGCCGTATGAGTTTAACTTCTGCCGCGCTGCTGTCATGCAGTGCGCGCCCCTCTCTCTCTCTCTCTCTCTCTCTCTCTCTCTCTCTCTCTCTCTCTCTTTCTCTATAACGGGAACAGAGCGCTATGCGGAGATGAACGGAACGAGCCAAAAGCCGAAAATCTATTCCTGACGTCGATATAAAGTCGATAGGTTTCAGGTTTCATTCATCCACGTTTTGACAGACAACACAAACAGCCAGTGATGATGAGTTGCGCCGCACTGACAGCCATGTGGCTCAGCCAGCCAGGTGACGCACACAGCACAACAACACAACACAGCGCAGCGACATGTGCAGGCTGCTGCAGCAGTGCACGCAGGGACGTGCACATGACTATAGAGGGGCAGGGGCTCAACATCAGAAAAGGGCAGTACCTATGTACAATTTTTTCAGGCCTTAATATCAAAATAAAAAAAAATAAAAAAATTACAGTTACTATTTAGTCGGTAGAGAAAGCCTGCACGCCTTCAGGACTGCAGTCAACATGCTGGACCAATTTCCCAACTTCCCGAAACAGAGTCATGACTTCTGAACTGGTAGCCTAGGCTAAGGCTAATATTGGGTGCACATTAACATGGCTTGCAGAAAAAAAAATCATGTGAGTGCAAGTGCAAAATAGAAGTAGGCTAAGCCTACAGGCTACACACACAAAACCAAGAAATGACTACTGTGACTGCTACTGTGCATATTTCAGAACAGCAGCAATATTTACAACAGCAAAGTCACAATTACCAGTAACTCAACATCTGGAAATAAATTCAAATAGTCAGTGAAATCAAGCTGAGTGAGTGATTCCTCCTGTTGCTGTTGTTGTTCACTATCCAGGTGATGTTAGACAGAGGAGGGGGCGGGGCTTAACTCTTAACAAGCAGTTAGCTAAACAAACACAAATGGGTCTTTTCTGAAATATGACTCATTAAGCTCGTTGAATAAGTGGACGGTGACTTGTCAGAACTGACAAGGAAGTGATGTTGGTGGATTTATAACTCACAAGATTCGACACAAGTCTCTCCACTGTCACGTCTCATCTACATGCGGCACACACAGAGTTATCGACGAGGCAGCTTCTACTTCTCTCTCTCTCTCTCTCTCTCTCTCTCTCTCTCTCTCTCTCTCTCTCTCTCTCTGGACGTGCATGTGAGGGAGCGCGCACCGCGGGGCAGCTCCCCCCCCGCCCCTCAGTGAGGGACAGAGCGGAGCAGCAGCGGACAACACACACACCAACGTACATACACAATACCGTGTGTATTACAAGGAAATGCGTACGGTAGATAACCTAGATAACCGTGGCATTTTTACAGCGCGGTTGTTTACATCCTCATGCACAACAGGAATGCATTTATTGAGAAAAAAAAAAAAAAAAAAAAAAAGGGCACTTTTTAATACGAGGCAAAAAGGGCAGGGGCTCAAGCACCCTTTGGGCCCTATGTGTGCACGTGCCTGAGTGCACGTCAAAGGGACACCGCCGAAAATAAAATGAATATGATGCACGTAGTTTTGAAATTGTTTTTGCGCATGCTTTCATCCATAAAATGACCAAAACTGAACACTATAAGCGTATTGCTTCATCACTATAACGAATTATTTAAACAGCATTTGTATAGAAATGATTCCGTCCCTAGCCTTTTGAGATCCATATAAAGCGTTTGATTAGGCTACTATAGCCTATCCGTGATCACTATAAGCTGTTTCCACTGTATTGTCATTTCCATGAAGAAAGTGTTGACTGTTGCCAATGCCCTCAGATCAGGAGTGCGTTCCTCACAAAATGAATAAGGTGTTGCCATCTCTCATGCACAGACACCAGTGGGCAATTACTGCAGTGCCTGATGAAAATTTGACTGTTTCAAAGAGTGCTGCTCGTTTTTCGTATGTGGGTAACAATATTTAGCTAACTATGTATATATTTTTCCTAATTGGTTCAACCGCCACCCGCCCGAATCTAATTAAAATATATTTTTTCGTCATGTCACCCGCCCGACCCGCGGTTTATCCGCGGACTCCGCGGTTGTGTCCGCAAACCGCGCATCTCTACACCACGGCCACAATTTACACTCTACAGACATAATTTTTTCAGAATTTGTAAGACAAACTTGTTATCTCTCATGTCATGTGCTCAAAATATCAGAGAGACTTACAGAACTTACAGAATCAGCCTCTGAGTGCGGCCATGTCTGTCCCTGCTCCTCATTGAGTCCAATACAAATATTTTCTGAGAGGAGCAGAACGGCCTGATGTTTTAAAACTGCCAGCGTCGCCAAAATATTTACTGTAGAAACACCAAATCATACCGAAATTTTCAGTAAGTCCTTAGAGCAACGTTGATCTGTGTTTTGTTCTGATAGGAGTTACCGTTTTGTCATGCTAAGCCTAATTGTGAGGCCGGTTTAGAGGCAGAAAATGGCTCTTTTTCTCCACGTTTCTGTCTGTCTCAGCCTGCGGGGGCCCCTATCGCCGTGGTAACCTCTTTGATCCTCAGGCCAGAGCTCGTTAACTTCATAAACAATCCACCTGGCGCTCGTTTAAATGTTTATAAACACAGACACAGCTAAATCAGACTGACACAGGATGCAGCTACTAACTAACTATGTGACAAGTCAGTCACACACACACACACAGACTCTAGAGCCAGCTTCATGTGATTACAGTCACACACACACACACACACACACACACACACACACACACACACACACACACACACACACACACAGGTAACCTAATGTGGTTACAGCTCCTCCATATCAGTGCTTATAGAAAGATGATCATGTGTCTGTCTGATCAGCTCTGTCTTGACCTTAAGATTGTGGGTTTGATTCCCATGTTGACAGAGATGGCACAACCCGCAGTAGCTCCCGTGGCCCATTCAAAATTTCCCGAGAGGAAATTTTCTAGTTATTATTATTCTCCTTCATCTTCCGGACGATTTTCGATTCGCAACTAGTCCTGCAACTCGAAGAGTTGCAGGACATATTATATATCAAAACGTGCGTCTTGATCGGGATCGCTGTGCTTTTACTTTTCTCAACAGTTTACGAATTTTTCGCGACATAGTCGCGAAAAACTGCGCAAAAATTTTGCATGTAAGTCAATGGGACGGGCGGAAAAAAAAGACCGAAAAAGACCAATCATTGGAGTTTAACAAACGTCTACTGCTCAGGCATACTTTCACCTAGAGACTCCATTTAAACTTTAAACAGTAGACACAAGTCTTGTGTATTGTCGTATTACTCCACGTTTTGATAGGTCATATAGTTTTTGATCAATCCATGATCAATGACCATGATCATTTTTGGAGAAATTATGAGTTTATAATGGGTGTGTATTGCATGGAATGTTCGTGTCAGAGTGCGTGACATCATCGGTTAGAGTGGGAGAGAGTGAAGAAACATTCTGTATTTTTTCTGGATAAACTGTCAGCACGGCCACAATTTACACTCTACAGACATAATTTTTTCAGAATTTGTAAGACAAACTTGTTATCTCTCATGTCATGTGCTCAAAATATCAAAGAGACTTACAGAACTTACAGAATCAGCCTCTGAGTGCGGCCACGTCTGTCTCTGCTCCTCATTGAGTCCAATACAAATATTTTCTGAGAGGAGCAGAACGGCCTGATGTTTTAAAACTGCCAGCGTCGCCAAAATATTTACTGTAGAAACACCAAATCGTACCGAAATTTTCAGGAAGTCCTTAGAGCAACGTTGATCTGTGTTTTGTTCTGATAGGAGTTACCGTTTTGTCATGCTAGGCCTAAATGTGAGGCCGGTGCAGAGGCAGAAAATGGCTGTTTTTCTCCACGTTTCTGTCTGTCTCAGCCTGCGGGGGCCCCTATCGCCGTGGTAACCTCTTTGATCCTCAGGCCAGAGCTCGTTAACTTCATAAACAATCCACCTGGCGCTCGTTTAAATGTTTATAAACACAGACACAGCTAAATCAGACTGACACAGGATGCAGCTACTAACTATGTGACAAGTCAGTCACACACACACACACAGACTCTAGAGCCAGCTTCATGTGATTACAGTCACACACACACACACACACACACACACACACACACACACACACACACACAGGTAACCTAATGTGGTTACAGCTCCTCCATATCAGTGCTTATAGAAAGATGATCATGTGTCTGTCTGATCAGCTCTGTCTTGACCTTAAGATCGTGGGTTTGATTCCCATGTTGACAGAGATGGCACAACCCGCAGTAGCTCCCGTGGCCCATTCAAAATTTCCCGAGAGGAAATTTTCTAGTTCTCCTTCCTCTTCCGGACGATTTTCGATTCGCTACTAGTCCTGCAAGACAAATTATATATCAAAATGTGCGTCTTGATCGGGATCGGTATGCTATTACTTTTCTCAACAGTTTACGAATTTTTCGCGACGTAGTCGCGAAAAACTGCGCAAAAATTTTGCATGTAAGTCAATGGGACGGGCGGAAAAAAAAGACCGAAAAAGACCAATCATTGGAGTTTAACAAACGTCTACTGCTCAGGCATACTTTCACCTAGAGACTCCATTTAAACTTTAAACAGTAGACACAAGTCTTGTGTATTGTCGTATTACTCCACGTTTTGATAGGTCATATAGTTTTTGATCAATCCATTATCAATGACCATGATCATTTTTGGAGAAATTATGAGATTATAATGGGTGTGTATTGGACAGAATGTTCGTGTCAGAGTGCGTGACATCATCGGTTAGAGTGGGAGAGAGTGAAGAAACATTCTGTATTTTTTCTGGATAAACTGTCAGCACGGCCACAATTTACACTCTACAGACATAATTTTTTCAGAATTTGTAAGACAAACTTGTTATCTCTCATGTCATGTGCTCAAAATATCAGAGAGACTTACAGAATTGACAGAATCAGCCTCTGAGTGCGGCCACGTCTGTCTCTGCTCCTCATTGAGTCCAATACAAATATTTTCTGAGAGAAGCAGAACGGACTGATGTTTTAAAACTGCCAGCGTCGCCAAAATATTTACTGTAGAAACACCAAATCGTACCGAAATTTTCATTAAGTCCTTAGAGCAACGTTGATCTGTGTTTTGTTCTGATAGGAGTTACCGTTTTCTCACCCTAAGCCTAAATGTGAGACCGGTTTAGAGGCAGAAAATGGCTCTTTTTCTCCACGTTTCTGTCTGTCTCAGCCTGCGGGGGCCCCTATCGCCATGGTAACCTCTTTGATCCTCAGGCCAGAGCTCGTTAACTTCATAAACAATCCACCTGGCGCTCGTTTAAATGTTTATAAACACAGACACAGCTAAATCAGACTGACACAGGATGCAGCTACTAACTAACTATGTGTCAAGTCAGTCACACACACACACAGACTCTAGAACCAGCTTCATGTGATTACAGTCACACACACACCTTCATGTGATTAAAACACAGTTAACGTGCAACAGAATTTAAACTTAAACCATGATTTAATCTGGTTTTAAAGTTAAACCTTGTTGGTGTCACACACACACACACACACACACACACACACACACACACACACACACACACACACACACACACACACAGTTAACCTAATGTGGTTACAGCTCCTCCATATCAGTGCTTATAGAAAGATGATCATGTGTCTGTCTGATCAGCTCTGTCTTGCGCTTAAGATCGTGGGTTTGATTCCCATGTTGACAGAGATGGCAAAATCGGCAGTAGCCCCGCGGCCCATTCAAAATTTCCCAAGAGGAAATTTTCTAGTTAATGCCTACTCTATTTACAAGAAGAAAAATTGCAATAAAAAAACAAAATTTGTAGGAAAATTACACTCGATGTTCTGTCCTCAATGCGTAGCATGCATGTGTTGACAGGCAGCTAAACTCTTCACTCCAAACAACACACTGGGTATTCCTTTTGCCAGTTTTATTGAAGAAGTAAAGTGTGAAACTAAAAGAGATAGACAAAATAATACAGTCATGAATATTGCATTTATGGAGATGCATAAACCATAAAATAAACATTTACCAAAGCCTAGCATGGCTAACTAAATAGCTCACTCAAAGTAGGCTAAATACATGTAAACACATAACACAAATAAGTACACAATGTACCGGTAATATTCTGCCACTTAAGGCTCAAGCATATAACCATAAATTAACATGTAAACAACACGTACCGACGATGCAACTCGAAGATGTATGCTGGAGTGGCTAGTCATAGCTAGAAGCTGACAAATGTGCTGCTCTGAACTTCTCTGTTGTTGTTTTTCTGTCACTTCCTGCATAAAGGTTTTATTCAAGATCGACAAAGCCTAGCCGCTGAACCAAAATCGGCCAGTAGATGGCGGTACTGCCATTTGACTCACTTATTTTTAACTTACTCAAATGAAGCATCATGAAATATATGAAATTAAACACATCACATCCTTTTTTAACTGATTTTAACTTTTTATCTGAATCTTATTAATTAAACTGAACACTCGAAGAGAGTAAGTAAGGTGAATAGTATCAAAACGAAACAAACAGAATTTTCTTACTTTATGTTAGTGTTAAATATTTATTTAATACATTGATTTTAAACATTCTTTTAAATTTGGTAATAGTTGTACATGGTTTTAGTTAATTGTCAAGGCTATTCCATAATTTCACTCCAATAACAGAAATGCATTTGGCTTTAGAGTTTGTCCTTGCTTTTGGTTTGTTTAAAATGCAGGTCCCCCTGAGGTCATACTGAGACTCTCTAGTTGAGAACAGCTTTTGTATGCAGGGTGGAAGTAGGTTGTTAAGTGCTTTATAAGTTATTACGGCAGTGTTTAAATTAACCAGGTCTTCGAATTTCAATGTTTTGGTACTGATGAAGAGTGGATTTGTTGGTGCTAAGTAATCCTTATGGTGTATGATTCTAATGGCTTTTTTTTGCAGTATGAAGATAGGATTTGTGATTGGTTACCCCATACCTCCACACAATATGTTAAGTAAGAAAGTATGAGGGAACAGTACAGTATGTAAAGTGAGTTTTTGTTCACTATGTGCTTTATTTTATGTAGTATTGCTATTGTTTTGGAGACTTTTGTTTTAATATAATCAATATGTGATTTCCAACTGAGTCTATTATCAATGATGGTTCCCAAAAATTTATGTTCCTGGACTTGTTCGATTTCAACACCATTAATTGTTAGATTGATTATTCTATTAATTTTTCTGTTGCCAAATACAATAAATTTTGTTTTACTTAAATTCAATGATAATTTATTAATATCAAACCACTTCTTCAGGATCTCTAAGTCCTTTTCTACTGCACACAAAAGCTGCTCAAGATCTTTTCCAGAGCTATGTAAGCTTGTGTCATCAGCAAATAAGACGCACTTTAACAGTGGTAGAGCATCACAAATATCACTAGAAAATTTCCTCTCGGGAAATTTTGAATGGGCCACGGGAGCTACTGCGGGTTGTGCCATCTCTGTCAACATGGGAATCAAACCCACGATCTTAAGGTCAAGACAGAGCTGATCAGACAGACACATGATCATCTTTCTATAAGCACTGATATGGAGGAGCTGTAACCACATTAGGTTACCTGTGTGTGTGTGTGTGTGTGTGTGTGTGTGTGTGTGTGTGTGTGTGTGTGTGTGTGTGTGTGTGTCTGTGTGTGTCTGTGTGTGTGTGTGTGACACCAACAAGGTTTAACTTTAAAACCAGATTAAATCATGGTTTAAGTTTAAATTCTGTTGCACGTTAACTGTGTTTTAATCACATGAAGGTGTGTGTGTGTGTGTTTGTGTGTGTGTGTGTGTGTGACTGTAATCACATGAAGCTGGCTCGAGAGTCTGTGTGTGTGTGTGTGTGTGTGTGTGTGTGACTGTAATCACATGAAGCTGGCTCTAGAGTCTGTGTGTGTGTGTGACTGACTTGACACATAGTTAGTTAGTAGCTGCATCCTGTGTCAGTCTGATTTAGCTGTGTCTGTGTTTATAAACATTTAAACGAGCGCCAGGTGGATTGTTTATGAAGTTAACGAGCCCTGGCCTGAGGATCAAAGAGGTTACCACGGCGATAGGGGCCCCCGCAGGCTGAGACAGACAGAAACGTGGAGAAAAACAGCCATTTTCTGCCTCTAAACCGGCCTCACAATTAGGCTTAGCATGACAAAACGGTAACTCCTATCAGAACAAAACACAGATCAACGTTGCTCTAAGGACTTACTGAAAATTTCGGTACGATTTGGTGTTTCTACAGTAAATATTTTGGCGACGCTGGCAGTTTTAAAACATCAGGCCGTTCTGCTCCTCTCAGAAAATATTTGTATTGGACTCAATGAGGAGCAGGGACAGACGTGGCCGCACTCAGAGGCTGATTCTGTAAGTTCTGTAAGTCTCTCTGATATTTTGAGCACATGACATGAGAGATAACAAGTTTGTCTTACAAATTCTGAAAAAATTATGTCTGTAGAGTGTAAATTGTGGCCGTGGTGGCAATTTATCCAGAAAAAATACAGAATGTTTCTTCACTCTCTCCCACTCTAACCGATGATGTCACGCACTCTGACACGAACATTCTATGCAATACACACCCATTATAATCTCATAATTTCTCCAAAAATGATCATGGTCATTGATCAGGGATTGATCAAAAACTATATGACCTATCAAAACGTGGAGTAATACGACAATACACAAGACTTGTGTCTACTGTTTAAAGTTTAAATGGAGTCTCTAGGTGAAAGTATGCCTGAGCAGTAGACTTTTGTTAAACTCCAATGATTGGTCTTTTTCGGTCTTTTTTTTCCGTCCGTCCCATTGACTTACATGCAAAATTTTTGCGCAGTTTTTCGCGACGTAGTCGCGAAAAATTCGTAAACTGTTGAGAAAAGTAATAGCACACCGATCCCGATCAGGACGCACGTTTTGATATATAATTTGTCCTGCAACTCTTCGAGTTGCAGGACTAGTAGCGCATCGAAAATCGGCCGGAAGTGGAAAAATAATAATAATAACTAGAAAATTTCCTCTCGGGAAATTTTGAATGGGCCACGGGAGCTACTGCGGGTTGTGCCATCTCTGTCAACATGGGAATCAAACCCACGATCTTAAGGTCAAGACAGAGCTGATCAGACAGACACATGATCATCTTTCTATAAGCACTGATATGGAGGAGCTGTAACCACATTAGGTTAACTGTGTGTGTGTGTGTGTGTGTGTGTGTGTGTGTGTGTGTGTGTGACTGTAATCACATGAAGCTGGCTCTAGAGTCTGTGTGTGTGTGTGTGACTGACTTGACACATAGTTAGTTAGTAGCTGCATCCTGTGTCAGTCTGATTTAGCTGTGTCTGTGTTTATAAACATTTAAACGAGCGCCAGGTGGATTGTTTATGAAGTTAACGAGCCCTGGCCTGAGGATCAAAGAGGTTACCACGGCGATAGGGGCCCCCGCAGGCTGAGACAGACAGAAACGTGGAGAAAAACAGCCATTTTCTGCCTCTAAACCGGCCTCACAATTAGGCTTAGCATGACAAAACGGTAACTCCTATCAGAACAAAACACAGATCAATGTTGCTCTAAGGACTTACTGAAAATTTCGGTACGATTTGGTGTTTCTACAGTAAATATTTTGGCGACGCTGGCAGTTTTAAAACATCAGGCCGTTCTGCTCCTCTCAGAAAATATTTGTATTGGACTCAATGAGGAGCAGGGACAGACGTGGCCGCACTCAGAGGCTGATTCTGTAAGTTCTGTAAGTCTCTCTGATATTTTGAGCACATGACATGAGAGATAACAAGTTTGTCTTACAAATTCTGAAAAAATTATGTCTGTAGAGTGTAAATTGTGGCCGTGGTGGCAATTTATCCAGAAAAAATACAGAATGTTTCTTCACTCTCTCCCACTCTAACCGATGATGTCACGCACTCTGACACGAACATTCCATGCAATACACACCCATTATAAACTCATAATTTCTCCAAAAATGATCATGGTCATTGATCAGGGATTGATCAAAAACTATATGACCTATCAAAACGTGGAGTAATACAACAATACACAAGACTTGTGTCTACTGTTTAAAGTTTAAATGGAGTCTCTAGGTGAAAGTATGCCTGAGCAGTAGACTTTTGTTAAACTCCAATGATTGGTCTTTTTCGGTCTTTTTTTTTTCGCCCGTCCCATTGACTTACATGCAAAATTTTTGCGCAGTTTTTCGCGACTACGTTGCGAAAAATTCGTACACTGTTGAGAAAAGTAATAGCACACCGATCCCGATCAAGACGCACGTTTTGATATATAATTTGTCCTGCAACTCTTCGAGTTGCAGGACTAGTAGCGAACCGAAAAAGCGTCCGGAAGATGAAGGAGAATAATAAGAAAAAATCCACACAATAACAGTAGTGCCCGGGCTTCGCCCGGGCACTGGTCCCTGCAGCTATTTCATAGCTGTTGGGACCAGTGCCCGGTGCGATTGCCCGTGGCCCTAACTAGAAAATTTCCTCTCGGGAAATTTTGAATGGGCCACGGGAGCTACTGCGGGTTGTGCCATCTCTGTCAACATGGGAATCAAACCCACGATCTTAAGGTCAAGACAGAGCTGATCAGACAGACACATGATCATCTTTCTATAAGCACTGATATGGAGGAGCTGTAACCACATTAGGTTACCTGTGTGTGTGTGTGTGTGTGTGTGTGTGTGTGTGTGTGTGTGTGTGTGTGTGTGTGTGTGTGTGTGTGTGTGTGTGTGTGTGTGTGACTGTAATCACATGAAGCTGGCTCTAGAGTCTGTGTGTGTGTGTGTGACTGACTTGTCACATAGTTAGTTAGTAGCTGCATCCTGTGTCAGTCTGATTTAGCTGTGTCTGTGTTTATAAACATTTAAACGAGCGCCAGGTGGATTGTTTATGAAGTTAACGAGCTCTGGCCTGAGGATCAAAGAGGTTACCACGGCGATAGGGGCCCCCGCAGGCTGAGACAGACAGAAACGTGGAGAAAAAGAGCCATTTTCTGCCTCTAAACCGGCCTCACAATTAGGCTTAGCATGACAAAACGGTAACTCCTATCAGAACAAAACACAGATCAACGTTGCTCTAAGGACTTACTGAAAATTTCGGTACGATTTGGTGTTTCTACAGTAAATATTTTGGCGACGCTGGCAGTTTTAAAACATCAGGCCGTTCTGCTCCTCTCAGAAAATATTTGTATTGGACTCAATGAGGAGCAGGGACAGACGTGGCCGCACTCAGAGGCTGATTCTGTAAGTTCTGTAAGTCTCTCTGATATTTTGAGCACATGACATGAGAGATAACAAGTTTGTCTTACAAATTCTGAAAAAATTATGTCTGTAGAGTGTAAATTGTGGCCGTGGTGGCAATTTATCCAGAAAAAATACAGAATGTTTCTTCACTCTCTCCCACTCTAACCGATGATGTCACGCACTCTGACACGAACATTCCATGCAATACACACCCATTATAAACTCATAATTTCTCCAAAAATGATCATGGTCATTGATCAGGGATTGATCAAAAAACTATATGACCTATCAAAACGTGGAGTAATGCGACAATACACAAGACTTGTGTCTACTGTTTAAAGTTTAAATGGAGTCTCTAGGTGAAAGTATGCCTGAGCAGTAGACTTTTGTTAAACTCCAATGATTGGTCTTTTTCGGTCTTTTTTTTTCGCCCGTCCCATTGACTTACATGCAAAATTTTTGCGCAGTTTTTCGCGACTACGTCGCGAAAAATTCGTAAACTGTTGAGAAAAGTAATAGCACAGCGATCCCGATCAGGACGCACGTTTTGATATATAATATGTCCTGCAACTCTTCGAGTTGCAGGACTAGTAGCACATCGAAAATCGGCCGGAAGTGGAAAAATAATAATAACTAGAAAATTTCCTCTCGGGAAATTTTGAATGGGCCGCGGGGCTACTGCCGATTTTGCCATCTCTGTCAACATGGGAATCAAACCCACGATCTTAAGCGCAAGACAGAGCTGATCAGACAGACACATGATCATCTTTCTATAAGCACTGATATGGAGGAGCTGTAACCACATTAGGTTAACTGTGTGTGTGTGTGTGTGTGTGTGTGTTTGTGTGTGTGTGACACCAACAAGGTTTAACTTTAAAACCAGATTAAATCATGGTTTAAGTTTAAATTCTGTTGCACGTTAACTGTGTTTTAATCACATGAAGGTGTGTGTGTGTGTGTTTGTGTGTGTGTGTGTGTGTGTGTGACTGTAATCACATGAAGCTGGCTCTAGAGTCTGTGTGTGTGTGTGTGTGTGTGACTGTAATCACATGAAGCTGGCTCTAGAGTCTGTGTGTGTGTGTGTGACTGACTTGACACATAGTTAGTTAGTAGCTGCATCCTGTGTCAGTCTGATTTAGCTGTGTCTGTGTTTATAAACATTTAAACGAGCGCCAGGTGGATTGTTTATGAAGTTAACGAGCTCTGGCCTGAGGATCAAAGAGGTTACCACGGCGATAGGGGCCCCCGCAGGCTGAGACAGACAGAAACGTGGAGAAAAACAGCCATTTTCTGCCTCTAAACCGGTCTCACAATTAGGCCTAGCATGAGAAAACGGTAACTCCTATCAGAACAAAACACAGATCAACGTTGCTCTAAGGACTTACTGAAAATTTCGGTACGATTTGGTGTTTCTACAGTAAATATTTTGGCGACGCTGGCAGTTTTAAAACATCAGGCCGTTCTGCTCCTCTCAGAAAATATTTGTATTGGACTCAATGAGGAGCAGGGACAGACGTGGCCGCACTCAGAGGCTGATTCTGTCAATTCTGTAAGTCTCTCTGATATTTTGAGCACATGACATGAGAGATAACAAGTTTGTCTTACAAATTCTGAAAAAATTATGTGTGTAGAGTGTAAATTGTGGCCGTGGTGGCAATTTATCCAGAAAAAATACAGAATGTTTCTTCACTCTCTCCCACTCTAACCGATGATGTCACGCACTCTGACACGAACATTCCATGCAATACACACCCATTATAATCTCATAATTTCTCCAAAAATGATCATGGTCATTGATCAGGGATTGATCAAAAACTATATGACCTATCAAAACGTGGAGTAATACGACAATACACAAGACTTGTGTCTACTGTTTAAAGTTTAAATGGAGTCTCTAGGTGAAAGTATGCCTGAGCAGTAGACGTTTGTTAAACTCCAATGATTGGTCTTTTTCGCTCTTTTTTTTTCGCCCGTCCCATTGACTTACATGCAAAATTTTGCGTAGTTTTTCGCGACGTACGTCGCGAAAAATTCGTAAACTGTTGAGAAAAGTAATAGCACAGCGATCCCGATCAAGACGCACATTTTGATATATAATATGTCCTGCAACTCTTCGAGTTGCAGGACTAGATGCGAATCGAAAAAGCGTCCGGAAGAGGACGGAGAATAATAATAAGAAAAAATCCACACAATAACAGTAGTGCCCGGGCTTCGCCCGGGCACTGGTCCCTGCAGCTATTTCATAGCTGTTGGGACCAGTGCCCGGTGCGATTGCCCGCGGCCCTAACTAGAAAATTTCCTCTCGGGAAATTTTGAATGGGCCACGGGGCTACTGCGGGTTGTGCCATCTCTGTCAACATGGGAATCAAACCCACGATCTTAAGCGCAAGACAGAGCTGATCAGACAGACACATGATCATCTTTCTATAAGCACTGATATGGAGGAGCTGTAATCACATTAGGTTACCTGTGTGTGTGTGTGTGTGTGTGTGTGTGTGTGTGTGTGTGTGTGTGTGTGTGTGTGTGTGTGTGTGTGTGTGTGTGTGTGTGTGTGTGTGTGTGTGTGTGTGTGTGTGTGTGACACCAACAAGGTTTAACTTTAAAACCAGATTAAATCATGGTTTAAGTTTAAATTCTGTTGCACGTTAACTGTGTTTTAATCACATGAAGGTGTGTGTGTGTGTGTGTGTGTGTGTGTGTGTGTGTGTGTGTGTGTGTGTGTGTGTGACTGTAATCACATGAAGCTGGCTCTAGAGTCTGTGTGTGTGTGTGTGTGTGTGACTGACTTGACACATAGTTAGTTAGTAGCTGCATCCTGTGTCAGTCTGATTTAGCTGTGTCTGTGTTTATAAACATTTAAACGAGCGCCAGGTGGATTGTTTATGAAGTTAACGAGCTCTGGCCTGAGGATCAAAGAGGTTACCACGGCGATAGGGGCCCCCGCAGGCTGAGACAGACAGAAACGTGGAGAAAAACAGCCATTTTCTGCCTCTAAACCGGCCTCACATTTAGGCTTAGCATGACAAAACGGTAACTCCTATCAGAACAAAACACAGATCAACGTTGCTCTAAGGACTTACTGAAAATTTCGGTACGATTTGGTGTTTCTACAGTAAATATTTTGGCGACGCTGGCAGTTTTAAAACATCAGGCCGTTCTGCTCCTCTCAGAAAATATTTGTATTGGACTCAATGAGGAGCAGAGACAGACGTGGCCGCACTCAGAGGCTGATTCTGTAAGTTCTGTAAGTCTCTCTGATATTTTGAGCACATGACATGAGAGATAACAAGTTTGTCTTACAAATTCTGAAAAAATTATGTCTGTAGAGTGTAAATTGTGGCCGTGGTGGCAATTTATCCAGAAAAAATACAGAATGTTTCTTCACTCTCTCCCACTCTAACCGATGATGTCACGCACTCTGACACGAACATTCTATGCAATACACACCCATTATAATCTCATAATTTCTCCAAAAATGATCATGGTCATTGATCAGGGATTGATCAAAAACTATATGACCTATCAAAACGTGGAGTAATACGACAATACACAAGACTTGTGTCTACTGTTTAAAGTTTAAATGGAGTCTCTAGGTGAAAGTATGCCTGAGCAGTAGACGTTTGTTAAACTCCAATGATTGGTCTTTTTCGCTCTTTTTTTTTCGCCCGTCCCATTGACTTACATGCAAAATTTTTGCACAGTTTTTCGCGACTACGTCGCAAATAATTCGTACACTGTTGAGAAAAGTAATAGCACACCGATCCCGATCAAGACGCACGTTTTGATATATAATATGTCCTGCAACTCTTCGAGTTGCAGGACTAGATGCGAATCGAAAAAGCGTCCGGAAGATGAAAAATAATAAGAAAAAATCCACACAATAACAGTAGTGCCCGGGCTTCGCCCGGGCACTGGTCCCTGCAGCTATTTCATAGCTGTTGGGACCAGTGCCCGGGGCGATTGCCCGCGGCCCTAATAAGAAGAAAAAATCCACACAATAACAGTAGTGCCCGGGCTTCGCCCGGGCACTGGTCCCTGCAGCTATTTCATAGCTGTTGGGACCAGTGCCCGGTGCGATTGCCCGTGGCCCTAACTAGAAAATTTCCTCTCGGGAAATTTTGAATGGGCCACGGGAGCTACTGCGGGTTGTGCCATCTCTGTCAACATGGGAATCAAACCCACGATCTTAAGGTCAAGACAGAGCTGATCAGACAGACACATGATCATCTTTCTATAAGCACTGATATGGAGGAGCTGTAACCACATTAGGTTACCTGTGTGTGTGTGTGTGTGTGTGTGTGTGTGTGTGACTGTAATCACATGAAGCTGACTCTAGAGTCTGTGTGTGTGTGTGTGTGTTTGTGTGTGTGTGTGTGTGTGTGTGTGTGTGACTGTAATCACATGAAGCTGGCTCTAGAGTCTGTGTGTGTGTGTGTGTGTGTGACTGACTTGTCACATAGTTAGTTAGTAGCTGCATCCTGTGTCAGTCTGATTTAGCTGTGTCTGTGTTTATAAACATTTAAACGAGCGCCAGGTGGATTGTTTATGAAGTTAACGAGCCCTGGCCTGAGGATCAAAGAGGTTACCACGGCGATAGGGGCCCCCGCAGGCTGAGACAGACAGAAACGTGGAGAAAAACACCCATTTTCTGCCTCTAAACCGGCCTCACAATTAGGCTTAGCATGACAAAACGGTAACTCCTATCAGAACAAAACACAGATCAACGTTGCTCTAAGGACTTACTGAAAATTTCGGTACGATTTGGTGTTTCTACAGTAAATATTTTGGCGACGCTGGCAGTTTTAAAACATCAGGCCGTTCTGCTCCTCTCAGAAAATATTTGTATTGGACTCAATGAGGAGCAGGGACAGACGTGGCCGCACTCAGAGGCTGATTCTGTAAGTTCTGTAAGTCTCTCTGATATTTTGAGCACATGACATGAGAGATAACAAGTTTGTCTTACAAATTCTGAAAAAATTATGTCTGTAGAGTGTAAATTGTGGCCGTGGTGGCAATTTATCCAGAAAAAATACAGAATGTTTCTTCACTCTCTCCCACTCTAACCGATGATGTCACGCACTCTGACACGAACATTCCATGCAATACACACCCATTATAAACTCATAATTTCTCCAAAAATGATCATGGTCATTGATCAGGGATTGATCAAAAACTATATGACCTATCAAAACGTGGAGTAATACGACAATACACAAGACTTGTGTCTACTGTTTAAAGTTTAAATGGAGTCTCTAGGTGAAAGTATGCCTGAGCAGTAGACTTTTGTTAAACTCCAATGATTGGTCTTTTTCGGTCTTTTTTTTCCGCCCGTCCCATTGACTTACATGCAAAATTTTTGCGCAGTTTTTCGCGACTACGCCGCGAAAAATTCGTAAACTGTTGAGAAAAGTAATAGCACACCGATCCCGATCAGGACGCACGTTTTGATATATAATTTGTCCTGCAACTCTTCGAGTTGCAGGACTAGTAGCGCATCGAAAATCGGCCGGAAGTGGAAAAATAATAATAAGAAGAAAAAATCCACACAATAACAGTAGTGCCCGGGCTTCGCCCGGGCACTGGTCCCTGCAGCTATTTCATAGCTGTTGGGACCAGTGCCCGGTGCGATTGCCCGTGGCCCTAATAATAAGAAAAAATCCACACAATAACAGTAGTGCCCGGGCTTCGCCCGGGCACTGGTCCCTGCAGCTATTTCATAGCTGTTGGGACCAGTGCCCGGTGCGATTGCCCGTGGCCCTAATTAATGTACAGAATAAAGAGTTTAGGACCCAGTATAGAGCCCTGGGGAACTCCATGAGTTGTTGTTAGTGAGTCTGAGTCTACATTATTCACATGCACATACTGCTCCCTGTCGCTTAAGTAGCTTTTCAGCCACTAATGGGCTACTCCTCTAATACCATACCTCATCAATTTTTTTAATAGTATACTGTGATCAATGGTATTGAAGGCCTTCTTGAGATCAATAAAGACCCCCACTGTGTATTCCCCATTGTCAATGCTATTGGAGATTGTTTCCACTAGTTCAGTTACTGCCATCGAGGTGGACCTATTGGTTCTAAACCCGTACTGGTGTTTACTCAGTATATAGTTTGTTTATGAAGTTATCAAGTCTTGCAACAAAAAGTTTTTCTAATATTTTGGAGAATTGTGGGAGCAGAGAGATGGGTCTGTAGTTGGTAAATTCATGCTTGACGCCACCTTTATAAATAGGAATGATTTTTGCTGTTTTCATGTTTGTGGGAAAAATGCCTGTTAGAAATGATTGATTATATGCGTTAGTGGTATTACAATAGTGTCTATTATGTTTTTTAATAATACTATATCAATATTTTTACTATCCGTTGACTTTTTGTTTTTAAAATTTTTAACAATGCTTAGTATCTCATTTTCGTTTACGCTATTTATGAATATTGAGTAGGGATTTTGTTTAATAATTTGTTCGTCCAGGCCTTCCTTATTTCCAGGCTCAGCAATTTCATTGGCGAGGGTAGGCCCTACTCGTACAAAGAATTTATTAAATTCATTCGCAATTTCTTTATTATCATGTATAGTTGCATTGTTTTTGATGAAGTATTTGGGATACTCGCCTTTGCCAGTTCCATTTTTGATTATACTATTTAATGTTTTCCAAGTTGCTTGAGTGTTACCTTTGTACTGCTCGAGTTGTCTATGGTAGTATTCCTTTTTGCTTATTCTTATAATTTTAACTAATTTATTCTTGTACATTTTGTATTTGTTTTCTGCTTCCGTTGTTCTTAGATTTAAATATTTCTTATAAAGTATGTTTTTCTTTTTACAAGCATTTTCAATCTCCCTCGTTATCCATGGTTTAAGCGGTTTTTGGTTCTGTTTAAATGTAGTTTTCCTTAGAGGACAATGCTTGTTATATAATTCGGTTATTTTTGACACGAAAGCATCGTAGGCTTTATCTGGGTCATTTAATTCGTAGACCTCAGTCCATGTCTGCCTGGTAAGGTCCTCTTTGAGGGCCGCAATTGCTTCGGGAGTCCTATGTCTGGTTAAGAAGTAGGCACTGGTTCTTTTTTTGGTTTCTGACTTGAGTTGATGATGGAATATGGCAAAGACAGGGAGATGGTCACTAGTGTCATTGATTAACAGTCCTGCTGTTACTTGGCTTTCTATTGTATTGATGAAGATATTGTCAATCAAGGTCGCTGTGTCCCTTGTTATTCTGGTAGGCTTGGTAATAACAGGAAATAAGCTATTACTGTATATAGAATTAATAAAATCAGTTACTTTCCTCTTTCCGTGTGGGTTAAGCAGGTCGATATTGAAATCACCACACACAACATGCACCTTGTTATCGTTTGAGTTGCCCAACATTATATTTTTATTAAAAGTATCTAAGCAGGAACCAGGTGATCTGTAGATACAGCTGATGATCATGTTCCTTGTTTTTAGGAAAATTTCAATAGTTAAACATTCCAAGGTATTATCTATATTCTTTGTCATATTTGGTATCATTCGGCATGTCAAGGCTGTATCCACATATATAGCAACTCCTCCCCCGGTTTTGCTGGTTCTGTTAGATGTGAATAATTCATACCCCTCCATTCCCACATTGTATTCTTTGTCTTTGTCCAGCCAAGTCTCAGACACTGCAATGACGTTGAATTTATCATGCTTGGCAAGATATTCCTTTATTTTTCCGAAGTTTTTATTAAGACTTCTACTATTAAAGTGAATTACTGAAAAGGCATCAACCATTTTTACATTTTTAAATTGTTCGTCAGTGTAGTATTCACAACTGTTGGGCATATTATTATAAAAATTATTCTCAGGATCTATATCATAGCCAATCTCATGCATTTTGTGGTCAGTGTGCTGAAAATTAGTAAGGTTTAAATATTCATACTTTCTATTTTCTCTGTCTATTTCCCAGACGTATTGATTACCTTTGTCACTAAATTCATCATCAATTGCTTCCGGAGATAGAAACACTGATTGGGAATCTGTCATAGACATGTAGGCTATGTGGAATCCTCCAGTTTATAATGCTACTAACACAGGTTACATCGTTTACTGCCTTTGATGTGACCCTCAATATGGCCATTTTTAGTAATTTAAGATGACAATGAGAATGACAAGAACAAGTAGGGGGATGGACTTGAGGACACGACAGTTTATCCCGTACACGGTGACACCGGCGCGCACTCACGCTTTCTCTCACGCTCACACACTCACTCATGGCATACACACAGGCTTGCGCGCACATACGCACCCACAGGGGATCATGCAATTGAGAAGTTATCAGAGGGGTTAATGGGTGGTCACACCAGGGGTCGCGTTAACCGGATATTTTCCGTCATTGACCGTTTTTTTAAAACGGTGACGGAAAAATTTTGAGGCCATCCGTCATTTTGACAGATTGCAATTCACAGCCACGGCCATCTGGCCATGTGCATTTGTTTACAATGAAGCCGGCGGATAATCAATAAATGGAGCGGTGGATAACGATATAAAACATATACAATGTCTCAAAGTCACTATGGTGAGAATTAGATTAAAAAAAAAAAAAACTCACAGCTGGCTGGTGCGCTCAGTAGAACGCTGTAGTTCATACCCCAGGCCTGTGTGGAGCGTGTGTGGCGCTGTAGCGCTGCCACACATAAACACCAACAACAGAGAAGAAGACAGAAAGCTTCCCGCAGTATTCAAACTCCAAACATTACAAGTGGATTAAATGTTGATGGGAGTCGTGTCAGTGCAAATATGACGGTCGATAATGATTTAACGGGCGAGATTCAGCTGCAGTGTCCGAGGGACCGACAGTAGTCAGCTGTTAAGTTACGTAGCTGTAGCTACACAGCGGTGTGTCTCGGTAGGTAGAGCGGTGGGGGCAGGACATCACCGGACACACTCGCCGCGCACAACTCTTCCAAAGGTAACGTTAAGCCCTATTTTAATGTATTCTGCCCGCCGTGGCATTGTTTATAACACGTAAAGCTGAGTGGGTTTGGTCCTGTCTGAATTTATGCTGCATCTGGCTGTGGTCTATAGCTTCAGTTGTTTCAGTGATGCGCAGTGGCTGCGTGCGTGCTGCGTAAAAGAGAGATGAGAGGCACAGAGAGAGAGAGAGAGAGAGAGAGAGAGAGAGAGAGAGAGCTAGCTAGCTAACGCCGGTGCACTATGCGGTGCCTATGTGAAAACGTGCTCCTTTGGATGTTTTGGTATAACACATGGGTTAGCATGTTGATTGTTGACAGAAAACTGATGTCATCATCAGGTATTTACGTTGTATTTAGATGTTGAGTGTCAGAAAGTGACCCCCGCATTCACTGACTGACCCCACAGTTAGATGTGCTCTGACGCAGACTCTGCTCCGGAGCATTCTCTGTTCAATTTGTTTGGACTTGATATGAATTAAACATGAATTAAAATTGAATGCTATTGAATATGGCATTATTATCATTTAAAAAAATAAATAAAGTGACCGGTAAAAATAGATTATGACGGAATTTTTATGACCCCGTCAGTCAAAATGACCGGCGACGAAAAAGTCTAGCGCAACCTCTGGGTCACACTGTCCTGCCCACACTCGCTCGCTCACACCGACACCGACACCCCCACACACAAACACAGCATAAAAAACTAAACCGATTTTGTTTTGCTTTTTCAGGATGCGTGCTTCTCTTGCAATCTCCGCATTTTTATGGGTCAGGTGTTCATTCATGTAGACATTGGAGCCTTTTAATTTCCTCCCTTGCATTAAGAGCTCCGTTTTGTGTCTGCAGTTGGCAAAGCGAATGATGATGGCTGGTTTATTTATCTGGTCCTTTCTAGGGAGAGTGTGACACGCCGAGATGTTGTTCGGGTTCAGGATGATGTTTTTGTTGTGGAAGAAACTGGTTACTTGCATCTCGAAGGTCTGCTGATCCTCGGGCCCAGCGTCTTCCCCGTCACTTCTCTCTTTGGCGGCTGCCCTGGCATATGATCGATGTTTTATTTCGATCCCAGTCACAATCACATCATCTCTTCTTGAGTATTGTTCGAGTTCCTCTACTCTAAGCTTTAGATCGTTTCTTTTCTTTTCTTTTTCTTTCACCAACATCTTGAGTTGTTTTACCTCATTCATGAGAACCACCAGCTCACTTTGTTGTTTCACTACTCGACTGAGTTCTCCGCTCATGAAGCTCAAGGATTTTTTGATCTCCTCGATGTCTTCATCAAGCTGGCTGGCTGGTTCATCATGGTTCATCATGTAAAATGAAAAAATATAATCTTTCTACATAATATTTTGAGGCTACTGGATTAAAAACCTGAAAGCCATGACATCATTCAGACATCATGCTGACAGTGCTTACCATTTGACTCCCAGCGGGTGAAACCAGCTTTCTCTTCTCCTCTGGACCATTTCCATGGACTGGTGGTGTTCTCTCGGTGCAAACCTATCCAGCCACCCCTACCACCAATTTGGTCATTCACCTCCTTATTTCTGATGGTGACCAGGTCAGTGTGATGTGTCCTGCAGAAGTTTTGTGCCAGCGTCCAGTTCCGTTCATAGATGGAAGGGTATTCTACAATCTTAGGAGTTCTCAGGGATTCCACATTCCCACACAGAGAGGGAAGAAGGAGCAGCAGGACGAGAACCTTCATCTTCATGGTTTGTACAGGAGGAGTTACCTGAGAATTCATAGAGCATAGAACAATATGTAGTTTTATTAACATTTGTCATGTCAGAAAGCTTATTGAGCTGCTTTACTTTAAAGGTGAGGCGACTGGTTCTCCACTAAGCAGAAGTTTACTGTATCTTTCGTTTTCATATTTATTTAGCAGCATGCTGTCTTGTGCAGTGTGGGCTGTATTATCTCAGTTTAGTTTAGTTTGATCTCTGAACAAGTATGATGCTAATTTGATCAGTCCACACAGTAGCTACAGGATGTAGCCATTTGTCAAACACATTATTTTATGGACACAATCTGTCTTCAGCCTAGTCCCGGCAAACATATTTTTTCCCTTCTCTGTTTCCAAAAAATTCCACATCCACACCAGCACCTTGAAAAAAAACTCTGTCATATGTAAATGCAATAAAAACACTGTGCATTGCATGCTTGTGATATATTATTTTAACTTTAAAAAATGCATTGATCAACCATAGCATGGTATGAAGTAGCGTATTTCCGCTCTGATCATTGTTTAGTATATCCTTGACTTTCACTGTAGATGTGCATCAAGTGTGCAAAGCGGCATCATACAGTATGCATTCCGACCTGTTTCTCTAGAGCCCAGTTTTAGAAAAAAAAAGAACAAAGAGATCAATACAATTTTCAATTTCTCAGGCGAGCTTGTACATAGCCTTTAGAAAAAAAAACGTTGATGTGCAGTAGGCCTACAACATGACTGGAACTTTACACATCACTCTACTTTACAGGCATTCTATAGTGGTCTTAAATTGCAACATTGCTCAGACAGAAATATAGCTATTTCAATATTCAGTTGTGTGATTAAAATATGTGGTCATCGGAAGTAGATGAAGTCAGTGAAGACTGCAGTGTTGGAGCCTGGATCTATTCATTTTCCAAGATGTATAACAGGACTCACCTTGGCCAGGAGCAGCAGTGACACCAGCTTAGAATCTAACGTCCAACCTCAAGTGCAACACTAAGCACAGTAACCCTGTCCTCTCTGATATTTATAATTTCACAAGCCACCCAGCCGAGCTCATATGCAAAGCAGTGCTAAGTGCCTGAGGGCATTCAGTCTCTGTGAAGGTTGTGTCTCATATAGTAGGCCTATAGTCAAAGGAGCTATGGGTTTTTAATATAGGATGTATTATGACCTTTTTAAAGCTCCAGTTGGTAAGTTGACGAAAGTGAAAGTAAACTCCGCAACTTGGTTGGAAATTTCAAGACAATACTCAGGTCCCTTTATGAACCTCTGCCAAGCGTCCAACCACCTCGTCAAATAGAAAACAAAGCATACAATACATAGACTACATACTTTACAGTCTTTACAGGTAGTGATTACATTCTTGATCATCTTCATTAAAACCCAGGTACTGGGTTGCCTTTAACCTAAAGAAAAAAAAAAAACTCTCTTGTCTATTGCCTCCCCTAATGGTTTGTGGTATGGGGTCCACACCTATATGGCCCTAAGGTCTTGTCTTGTAATTGGCGTTTAGTTCTGTTAAGACTGTTTTTCAAGACGAGTGCCTTGGTATTTTTTCTGTTTTTGCACTGATCTAGCCCTGAACCAAAGAGCACCATCTAGCAACTGAGTTCCAGGCAGCATCCCTACTCTTCTGCTTTTTCACTACTTGAGTAATGTTTTGATTGGCAGGCAATAGAGATATATTTACTATGAGATTTTATAATAATGCACACATTACAATTTTATTTTATTTTATTTTTAAATTATTATTATTATTATTTCCCAATTTCCTGAGGTTCCCTAGTAACCCTTTAGGTGGCCCCTGGACCCCCACTTTAAAAACTACTGATTTAGTGGAATTAAATACACATAGGCTATCTACTGTATTAAATTCAATTGGTTTTATTTAAATATAAAATCTAATTAAATATAATTATACATATCATATCTGATGTGGACAGGAGGAAAAGTGTCATAAAATGGGAAACACAGAACACAAACCTCTTAAAGTTAAGTTATTTTACATGGGGCTGTGTAAAGTCCTTGTCACCAGTCAGTTTATCTGCAGCAGTAGATTCAGGTCCGTACACTCCAACTTTAAAAACATGATTTAGCCACATTATACAAGACTAATTCAAATATAGTTGAAAACTGGTCACATTCTTATTTTAAATGTTGTCTAGAACATCAAACATAAAGATGAAGACTGAGCTGTGATGTCAGTTGCATTTACTGTAAATTGATCACTCAATGTTAACTCCTGTCCTTTGTGTTTGAGTCAGTAAATTATGTGTTAAAGCTATGGTCTACGTTTTGAAAGAGGATGAGGAAAATTTGAAAAAAGCACCTCTCACACACCCCCGCCCCTCCCCTCTGAGCTCGTATGGCCCGCCCCTCGGGACCTCCTCGCGACACGCCTCCCCCCCCTCCCCTCACAGAGCAGAGCGGAGCAAGCAACAAGCCTGCTGCCTGCAGAAACCAAACGTGGCTTTGAATGCGGAGTAAAATGTCATATTCACAGTCACAACTTCCACAATAAAACCAAAGATTACCTGTTCAACATAAACTCAGCACCGCCGCTGCAGCCTGGGTCTCTCTGCACCGCGGCGCCGCGGAGCTCCAGCCCCGACTCTTCCTGCTCCTCTTCCCCAGAGACAGCACCCTGTGGCCGGTCACCCAGCGCGAGGAGTCTCCCTGTAGCATGAGGCTGTGCTCGGCGCTAGCCCACTAATACCGCCTCGTTACCGGCAGCTGGTGCACAGCGGCGGCATCGGGGCTGGCGCCGCCGCTGTGCACCAGCTGCCGGTAACGAGGCGGTGCCAGTACCGTCGTTGCCGCCCCCGGCAACGGGACCGCGGCGACCGCTGGTACGAGCAGCGCCGCCATTAGCAACCATTAGCACAGCCTCATGCTACAGGGAGACTCCTCGCGCTGGGTGACCGGCCACAGGGTGCTGTCTCTGGGGAAGAGGAGCAGAGAGACCGGGGCCTGGAGCTCCGCGGCGCCGCAGTGCAGAGAGACCGCTCAGGCTGCGGCTGGAAGCGGCTGTGTGTCGGGGAGAGGAGGAAGACCAGGAGCTCAGCAGGGCCGCGGTGTGCAGGGTGCAGAGCACCCCGGTCAGCTGCAGCTGGAAGCAGCTGTGTGTCGGGGAGAGGAGGAAGACCAGGAGCTCAGCAGGGCCGCGGTGTGCAGGGTGCAGAGAGACCCGCTCAGGCTGCGGCTGGAAGCGGCTGTGTGTCGGGGAGAGGATCAGGGAGACTCGACGCGGCACCGGTATACGGGCAGCAACACATTCTGTGCTTCTGTACTGTGCTTCTCTGAATCCTAGTGGGGCTTTTTTTCGGCAGACCGACCGGGGGTGGGGGGCAGCAGGTGCTGAATTGGTGGGTTCATGTGTCTGTGGCTGAGCAGCTCAGAGCGGTTACAACTACTTGTAGTTTCTAAGCGGAGGGGGTGGGGACGAGGCGGGTCGAGGAGGAGCAGGGGAGACGAGGGGATAGGATGGAGGGTACGAGCCAGTGGGAGCCGGACGGGGCGCGCGGCGCCCATTGGTCAATTTCTATGCAGGCCCACGGCTGATAGACTGAATGGATTTTTTTGGTTCTTTTTGCTATTTATATTGTGTATATCGGACCACAGGACCATAATCGCTGTATAAACTATGTTAATAATAATTACCAATGCTCCAAATCGTAGACCATAGCTTTAATACTCAGAGTATAGTGGAAGTTCTCCTTCACTTTCCTGCAGTTCCTAAGCAGCTGAGGAAACCAGAGTGGCTCAGTAGACTAGCTGTAACAACATGTGTAACATTAAGGTCCTGGTTGGCATCAACATCTGGTCCAGTCATGAACCAATCATCTCTAAATCCAGAGACAATGCTCAAAGTTGGCGACAGAGCAGCAGTAATCAACGCCATGATAGAGTGCACTTAAATATTTAACTTCATCCCATCCCATTTCATTCGGAACACAAAAGACTTGTGTCTTGTACGTATTTTAGACATCAAATCCTGGATAGCAGAAAACTTCCTACAACTGAACCAGGACAAGACCGAGGTTTTAATCATCGATCCTAAGGAAGGCCCAGAGAGAGAAACCTCTATCAAAACTTCGAACACTGTCTTTTAACAAACAAAAACAGGATTTTATCATGTAAAGAACATAGCCAGAGTCTGCACCTTTCTCTCTCGTGCTAACACAGAGACGTTAATGCATGCTTTAATCTCCAGTCGTATTGACTACTGTAACACCCTGCTTTATGGTCTTCCAAAAAGAAACATCACATATTACACCGGTTTTAGGATTGATTTTAAGGTTCACTTAATGGTTTTTAAATGTCTTAAGGGTCTTAGACCTTCTTATCATTCAGAATTGCTTTTACCATCTACCCTTGTGGACCCTGAGATCCTGCAGCACTGGCCTTTTAATAATTATATATATATATAATTATATATATTTTTTATCATTTTATTTCATTTATTTGTCTATTTTTTATGTTCTCAGCTTATGCAGTTTTATGTTTTTATTCCATATCTCCAGTGTTTCCTCACTGGCTGATCGACTCTGGCTGGTATAGTGTCTGACTTGGGCCAGGTGGGAGGTCTGTGGTGGTGCTTCGCTGCACTGCTGTGGCCCCTCGCTGGCCTGTAGCTAGGTGGGCGCCGGGGTGGAGGTGTCCTGGCCTTGGGCCGTGAGCAGCACCCAGTGCAGACGGCTTCCTGTGATGGTGTTTCCTGAGGGGAGGGGGGCAACCGCCATTCCGACATCCCACCAGTCCGACATAGGCCTCTAATTGTCTAAATGGCAACACTTAATTTTCTATCAAACGTCCCATCATTCCAACAATTTTTGCCTCCTATGGTCGGAATGACGGTATTTTATTATTTTTTTTTAAACATCCTGCCTTTCAGACAATTCCTTTGATCGCATATGTTTCCCCCATTTTGCACTGGTTGGGCTTAGGCAATGAATAAAGGAGTTGGTTAAGTTTAGTAAAAAGACCAGGTAGAGGCTAGACAGGCAGACTAGTCCCTGTCTGCACTCTGCTGCGTAAGCATGTGGGTATTCCTCTATCAGCATTGTTAGGGTCACTTTCGTAGGCTTGAGAAGGGGGGGGGCTGCCATATTGTGTAATGTTTTGATTGGTTGCCTGGTTACCTGGCTGCTTAAGTCTGACGTGAGCAGAAGGAGCAAGGGATGCTGGGAAAAAGCCAAAAAGCGAGTCTCGTGCAGCAACGAGGCGGCCACCCCGGGGAGTTGACGAAGAATCCCCCTTCACTTCAAGATTGAGTTATCGTTTTAGTTATTGGCCCAATTCCAATCCGACCCCTCACGGACTCACTGACTTAGAGGCGCGTTCACGGGAAGTCCGTGAGTGTGTGAGGGCTGTTCCATGCCGCGAATTGGCGATAGCCGATGCTAATTTCTGTTAGCCCGTCTATGGTGTTTTACATTACACGTTAGCATTAAGCTAGCGGGCTTTATATGCTTAGTTGTGAGCTGTGTGTGTTTTGAACGTTGTTTCAAACTATGTGGGTTTGATTGAACATCTTTGATGTTTAAATATATATATATTGCCGTTAATATATTTACTCCTCTTTTTATTTTATACACCATTTTTACTGTAGGACAGGCTAGGACACGTTTGTTTACTGTGGTCACTTCCGTCCCTCCCACACACCGCGCTGATTCGCTTAGGGCACCGCCAATCAGAATCGCCATAGCTAGCACACAGCCAATCAGAGTACCCGACGAGTCTACTCTCCCGACGGCCGACGAGTCCCGACTGAGCATGTTCAATCGGCCCCGACGAGACCCGACAAGACCCGACGCTCCCCGACGGAGAGGAACACACCAAACAGACGAGCTCCCGACGCCGTCCGACGAGGCCCGACGCCCGACGGTCGGCTCGGTGTGTCCCTGCCTTTAGGGGGCGGATTGGAATTGGGGGATTGTCTCGTCTAAACACAAATGAACTGACAAAGTCACGACTGCGTGACGACGGACGGAGGTCGATACACGCAGGACGCTGGAGCTGGTGGCCGGCCCGGTGCCACTGAAGTAGGACGCCGGTCTGCCAGGAAAGCCTCGCAGACCAAGCTACAGGTGATGAGCGGAAGCAACCGGTGAGTCAAACATTGGGCGATATGGCAGCGAATCCCACCAGGCTCCAGGTTTTCAGCAATAGAAATATGTGCACCTGTGTCATCCCTGAAGCCTAGATTGGTTAGAGCTGTAACTGTAAAACTTTACTTGCCAGCAAGGTTATAATAGTTTTGGATTTTTAATTATAGTTTAGTTTTATTTAGTTTTGACTTCTTTTTCTCTAATTCAGTTAGTTTTAATTAGTTTTTAGAGCGGGTTTGCTAGTTTTAATTTTTTTCTAAACGCTTAGTTTTAGTTTAGTTTTTATTAGTTTTTGTTTTTTCATACTTTGGGTTATTTGTTAGTTGAAGGATTCAAAAAGATCAGAGCTAGTATTGTGTAATAAAACTCAAAAGATACCATTTAACAAATGTGTACCGTTACTGCAATTTTTTTTTTTTTTACATACCAGTACAGTAAAGTAACAATAGGCTTACAGTAGCCTACGTCACATGTTGTATTGTATTTAACATAAAGTTGCATAAAGTGAACACAGCACACCTGAACCGGGCTCTACAAACACTGCTGCGCATATCATGCCACGTAGCAATGGGACTCAATAGCTGACTGCACAGCTGTTGTCGGGACCCCGCAGTAATGTTCTTGTTATGATGTTTAAGTTCTGTGATTTCTGACTGACTGTCAATGTGTATGGTACGGGCCGGGCAGGTTGGATGAGAAGCTGAGGACTGAAGTCAAGCCAGCCCACACTTTGAAATCCTTGGTCAAGCCAGCCCACACGTTTTTTTAAGGTGCGCGCATATACGGCACATTACGGCAAGAGCGAGAAAGTGCCCGTAAAAGGAAAGCAATGACCCGGAAACGTCTGAAGTGGCATTTCAAAATAAAAGCCAGTCTTTCAAAATAAAAGCCTTTAACTGCTAGTTATTACTGTACCATTCTACTTCAGACTGATAGTACTCGACCTGAAGATGACACCCAGAAAACATCAGACCAATCTGATGTGGAATTTCAGAATAAAAGCCCTCTGAACTTGCATATTTGGAAGTGCTTTGTGTACATTTACAGTATCATTTAAAAAGAAAACTGCTAGTTATTACTGCACCATTCCACTTCAGACTGATAGTACTCGACCTGAAGATAACACCCAGAAAAAATCTGACCAATCTGATGTGGAATTTCAGAATAAAAGCCCTCTGAACTTGCATATTTGGAAGTGCTTTGTGTACATTTACAGTATCTTTTTTTTTTTTTAAAACTGCTAGTTATTACTGCACCATTCCTCTTCAGACTGATAGTACTCGACCTGAAGATGACACCCAAAAAAAATCAGACCAATCTGATGTGGAATTTCAGAATAAAATCACTCTGAACCTGCATATTTTGAAATATTCCTTATACATTTACAGTATCTTTTTTTTTTAAATACTGTATTTTATTTTCCCTTTTTTAATTTTTGTTTTTACAAAAAAAGAAGAGAGAGAAAAAAAACCACAAAACCTACATACAAAATAGGCATATACCACCTGACATTGTTAAATGAAATAAATGAAGTAAGAAAAGTAAAGACAAAGGCTATATTAGGATATGTACAATAAGCAAAGTAGCCCAGTGCCTTCTGTCTCATACTACCATCAGGGGTATGAAAAAAAAAAGGAAGATCAAAGCCTTGGTCAGTACAGCAACAATACAGGAAAATAAATGAATTACGAATATACCACATAGCAGCCTGATTCATATTATTGGTCGTTTAAGTCTCATCCAGTAAGGCCAAAAATGGTTTCCATGTCTTCTCACAATATTTAGGTGGATTCCCTCTACTAAGGCGAATCTGTTCCATCCTCAAAATAAAAACCATTTCGTTAAGCCACCTCTTAAAGCAAGGGGATGATGGATATTTCCAGTTAAGTAAAATATTTTTTTTGGCTGCTACCATGCCTGTTTTGAGAGCCTGCTTACAGTGGGAAGGTAGGGTCGATGTCCCTTCAGAGGAGCCAAAAATCGCCAGGTTACAGTCTGCTGAATATTTATTTTATATTGCTTAGAGAACCAATTGAATATGTCACTCCAAAAGCTGTCAAGTACTGGGCAATACCAGAATAAATGTGAGAGTGAACCTTCGGCTCTGTTACATCTATCACACATGGGAGACAGTGATTAAAATATTCTATTAAGTTTAATTTTGGAATAATGCAGTCTATTTACGACTTTAAATTGAATTAGAACACGGCTCTCTTGAATACTCGATTCTGATTGGTCAATCACCAATATTCTGCGGTGTTTATTTCTCGATAGACCACCACTGAGCGGACCGTTGCTAGGGACTCCATAGCAACGGCCGACTCTGCATGTCCGGTCACGGCCGCTGTTTTGCTGAGCCTCCTCCCGTTCGTGCATTTGAAGCCTTTGATAATCAATCAGTGGATCGATGGATTACCATACTCGTTACGATGTATTTTGTGTAGTCGTATCTGTCATAAACAAGAGATTATGGGGTGCGTTTGTGTCGCGGAGCTACAGAGAGGAGAGGAGCTGTGACACGGTCAGAGGTTCTGATGCAAGTTTACTTTTCAGCCACGATGTGGAAATAAGGAGCCTCCACTCTCCCTGTAACAGGTTACAAGTCGTCTATCTAACATCACAATTAGCCCGAAGCTATTTAATGACGGTAAAAATGAAACATAAAGTAAATATCCTGCATACTTTCTCTTTTCTGTGCTGTGCTGGTCAGAGCGGCGTCCCGAGCAACGGTCTAATCTCTTCTAAATCTTCTAAATCTCTTTTTATAATTATTTTGTGTTACATTATTGAATAATTTAGTTGTAGGCCCTTCAGGTTGTATGAAACCCCTCCGCTTCGTGTCGGGGTTCCATACAACCTGTCGGGGTTTATTTCTCCATAACAACCTCCGAACTATACATTATCCCTTACTCAACCGATATCTGGAATTTATAGAACACTTCTGTATACTGGACAGGCTCTCCTCCCATAGTTCCTCTGAAAGTGTAACTCCCAATTCTTTTGACCGTATCCCTGAGATGACTGGAACTCACTGATGTCTCAAAAGCAGTTACAAAGCGGGAAATCAAATGTTTAGAGTTTGGCTGTAAGAGAAATGTATCATAAAAATTGTAATTATGTGGTCTTATTGGCAAATCAGAAACATGTTTTCTTACAAAATGTCTGACCTGTAAATACAGATAAAAATGCAACTGAGGGAGGTGATATCTAGCCTGGAGCAGAGGGAAAGAAGCAAAATTGTTATCTATGTAAAAATCTGGAATGCAACGTACTGTAGGCCTCTCCTCCTCAGGTCCAGAAACACCCCATCTGTCAAGCCTGGTTTAAACAAATGATTACCTGTTATTGGGGCATTTATTGAAACATTTGGTAATCTAAGGGCTTTTCTTATTTGATTCAATATCTTCAAAGAATTACTAAGAACAAAATTGTCGCCAAATAAGTTGTGGGATGTACAACTGAAAAGAGCAACGCTGGGAGCGAAGTTTGTGATACAGACATGGATTCAATCTTTAGCCAGAGGTGAGAGGAACATTCATCATGAAGAAAAGCCCCCTGTCAGAAAATGAGAGCCCTTGCATTTGCAGCCCAGTAATAATGCCTAAAAAACGCAGTATCATTAAAAAAAAAAAATACCAGTTGACATTTCACAACGCCATCCTGCCTAAAACTTGATGTGGAAGAAATCTACAGCTGGCCACAGTGGTTTATAACACCTTTATGCGAATCATGAGTGTTGTTATGGTCCAACGCTTACACCAAGTGACTTTCAGAAACCACTTAACACATATATTAAGCAAATATTCTCTTGAACTGAGCCCAGGAGAAAAAAAGTAACCAATTATGTAGAGGTCAAATGTTCAGTCCTCACCACACACAAATGTCATCAGATAATCAATCTCCTCATCTTAGGATATCAGATCAAATGCCTTTTTCAAACTCACTTTACTACAATTATGTCAGCTTGGGCATCATTAAAATGCTTTTAACAACCGCCACATATCCTCCTGCATTGATCCAGGTTTTTTAGTTTGTAGATCAAAGTGTTGCTTGTGCTTGTGTTTTCAGGTCCAGATACAGTCTATGGTGTCAAGGCACCCATTGACCTCTGAATGACTTCTGTCCCCTTTGTTTACCATGATGGCTGCATCGTTTCAAGATCACACCCCCAAGCCCATTCAGAGAAAAAAAGAACTTGAAAGAACCTGGGGTAACTTTGTGAACAACTTCTGTCCCCTTTATTTGCCATGATGTCTGCACAGTTTGAAGAGCCCTCAAAGACCATTCAAATACAATTGAACTTTAAAGAACCTAAACTTGGTGTGAAAACAGACAACTTGGGCTTTACTTTCGTAAACTAGCGCAGGCGCAGCGGATCAGGCCTGCGCTTCGCGTTCGCTTCGCCAACGAGGCGTGTCCAGGAGCAGTTTGCAATTTTCCTTCGAAGCGCAGTGGGGCGCATCCCGCCTACTTCCCTCCCACCGGCGCAAATGGCAGAGGGAGGAGAGAAGGCGTGGAGTGGGTTTGACACAGCCGAGTCAGATCTTCACCAATCAAATGAGCTCCTCTCCTCGCCTTTAAATCTGCCGCGCACGCGAGGCGCACGTTTGATTTCACCGTGGAAAAGGGAGGCAAGACCTCACAGGCAGGTTTCCACAGTTCCAGGCACATTTAAATGGAATTAATAATCACAATAACCCCTATTTGAATCAGCACATACAGGTATATTATCTATATCGATTGTCCCGTCACACTGATGACAGATCAAAGGCTGTCGGCGTGCGTAATGGAAACTCAACCTGACTGAATTAACACAGATGAAAGATGAGGATGGATTACTGCTGTGTTGACACTACACACTGTGCCGTTGCGATGATCTGCTATATTTATTTATTTACTTATTGATTTATTGAGCCGCATCGTCACGTGACCATAACAAATAAAACTGAAAACAAATAAACTATCATCTCTCACAGCAAGTGAGACGGGAGGAAACTGATGTTCTGGTCCGGTCCAAGCTCGCAGTGTCCGAATATATGGTCGCGCGAACAGACCTCACGGGCTGATGATGCAAAAGTAGTCTGGGAGGGAGGAGGTTATGATGTTATCCAGGTTTGCTCTGACATATTGAGAGCTGTTGCCCAGTAAAAAACAAAAAAAAACAAAACACACACACACACAAACCTTTTATATTAATAAAGACACTCATATTTAGTAACCTATATTTAAACCCGTGTGCACAGATCACAACATAAACAGCTGTGCGTAAAGGAGGCATCACGGAGCGTCTCTCTTTTTCTTTTTTCTTTAGAATTTACCTGAGATGGGAGATGTGAATATCTGCTATGATGCCGAGGCTGATTGTGGTTTGCTGTGAGAGATGATAGTTTATTTGTTTTCAGTTTTATTTTTTATGGTCGCGTGACGATGTGGCGCTGGCCCCTTATAAATCAATAAGTAAATAAATAAATAGCTGATCATCGCAACGGCACAGTGTGTAGTGTCAACACATGCTCTTGGGACATTCACGGCTGCTTTTTTGTCCAGTCCCTCCCTGGTTTCATCTGTGTTAATTCAGTCAGGCTGAGTTTCCATTACGCATGCCGACAGCCTTTGATCTGTCATCAGTGTGACGGGACAATCGATATAGATATACGTGTATGTGCTGATTCAGATAGTTACATTAGGGGTTATTGTGATGATTATTATTATTATTATTAATTGCATTTAAATGTGCCTGGAACTGTGGAAACCTGCCTGTGGGCGCATGACGTCTGTCCGACCACCCATTTCTCCGACCACCCATTTCTCCGACTCCGACCATACATTTCTTTATTTTTGCGTCATCAGTCCGACCTCCCACTTCTCCGACTTAAGTAGCCCTAACCCTTAACCTTACCCTAAACCTAACCTCAACACTGTAGAATGGGTAGTCGGAGAAATGAGCCGTCGGACTTGTGGGCAGTCGGACTGACGTATGCTCCCCCCTGCCTGTGAGGTCTTGGTGACGTGGGCGCACTGCGCGCTGGGCAGTCAAAATACCAGTCCGCTGGCTGCGCTTCGCCTTGCGCTGAGATTAGACCAGGTTGGAGCTGGCGAGCTTTCGGCGCACTCTCCGCGTGGTCTATCGGCAACAAATTGTCACTGCGCCAAGGTGAATCTGTCGACACCTTCCCCTGCTGCGCGACCACTCCCATCTCGGTGCACAGCAGTCTGCCAATTTACCGAATCCGCTGCGCACGTTGTTGCACTGGAGGAAAATGCCACTGCGCCAGCTGCGCCAGGGCTCGCCTTGCTGCACCCCCGAGTTGCGCCAGGAAAATAGGGCCCATTGTGTCAGTGTCAAAGTCTCCCTTCAACTCTGTCAACAGTGATGTAGCCTGAGTGACACACAACAGCATGACGGTGTCACAATACTCCCTAAAATCACAGTTTTCCTTATTTTGACCCACACTTGACTTTACACGTCCATGGGATGAAGGATGAAGTTATAATCTGAAAACTTTTATGACGCCCTCCTTGTTTGGGTGTTTGGGTATGAAGATATTCCAGTTGTTTATCAAACAACCATACACTCAGTCCTTGTGTGTAACTGCTACTTCCCGTGTCACGTGTATGTAATTCTCTGGGCTGTAAGAGCGAAACACAATAATTACAATAATTATTCAAACGTTGACTCCATGCTTCATTATTAAAACGATTGTCACAAGATCATCATGATTCTGAGGTAAATATCACAACAATCTTACTTATTTATTATTATTATTATTATTTTTACAACATACTCCAGGCCTCCCGACTAGCAAAACTGCTGGTAGGGGGAGATTACCAATGTGTTGTTGCAGTGTTTGAAGGGGTTTTAGGTTGTGTTGCTGATGTTGACAGGTGTCAGCCATCACTGGCAAGGCAAGGCAAGGCAAGGCAAGGCAATTTTATTTGTATAGCCCGTTTTTACAAACAGTTTGTCTCAAAGGGCTTTACATGGCATCGTAACAACATCCTCTGTCCTTAGACCCTCACATCGACTGAGGAAAAACTCCATGGAAAACCCTTTTAACAGGGAAAAGTCGGAGAAACCTCAGGGTGAGCAACAGAGGAGGGATCCCTCACCCAGGACGGACAGACGTGCAATAGATGTTGTTACAGACAAGAAAACAGTTTACAGTTTGTCACAGAATGTGCGAAATATGGAAATGTTAGCAGGAGTTGATGAAGGCAGTCTCTGGTGAGGGGGGGGGGCGGGGGGGGGGCAGGGAGAGCTGGCCAGCTCGATGGGAGGGCTGGGTGGCAGATTGGTCCATGGGAAGGAGGGGGAGGCCGGTCTAACAGCAGGGGAAGGGGTGGGAGGGGGGGGCGATGCAGGCGGCGGCTGGTGCAGAGAGATGGAGCTCCGGTGGATCTGCGGAAACACAGAGAGAGTGCGAGACACCAAGGCCAACTACAAAGTAGACTACCTGGCTTGTTGCTGCAGCAACAAGCCAGGTAGTCATTATTTATCTCTGGTTAACTCTTTGACTGCCAAAGACGAGTTATCTCGTCTTAGCGAATCCAAGCGTAGTCTGCCAAAGACGAGATAACTCGTCTTAGCGTTTTTTTAATGGCAACGCCATGTTGAATGTCTTGCCCTACTCCTCTGTGAAGATCAGACTTGTATCATCAAAATAAAGTGCAGAAAAACACATTTGGATTGAGAGATGTAAAAACTATAGCGTGTTTTTCCCCCCTCACGGAGCGGAGCGGGTGTCTGACTGCAGCGGCGCCGCTCCGTGACACTCTGGCCGCCGGTGAGAGCTTACGGGGCGGCGGCGGGGCTCATGGCGGCTCGGCAGCTCGTCGAAGCTCCGTGCAGCTCCGTGATACAAAGCACAAACGTTAGTAACAACAACCCCGTCGATCGCTCGTCGTTAGTCATCAAGAGCGTTTGGAAAGTCGCCAGATTTTGCGAGAAATCACTCAGATAGCAGCTTGAAAATTCCCGATCTAGTGTGGATGAGGAACGGACGGCGCCGGCGAACGTGACGAGAGCTAAAGATGGTGGGAGTGTCTGTTGTGAGCGCACATGTCTGTGGCTGTGAGTTCAGGGGGCACGTCAGCCAGAGCTGCTGTGTGTGTGTGTGTAGATGTGTGTGTGAGACAGAGACAGTGAGTGAGACCGCTGCCTGCTGACCAGAGGAAGCTGGATCTGATCTAAAGCGCCGTGTTTCGGCTACAAAAACCTGTCGAACTGATCCGCGCGCGCACACACACACACACACACACACAGACACACACACACGCACGCACACACACACGCACACGTATGCACACGCACACGTCACGTACGCACACACACTAAAAAAAAGAAAATAAAAAGTTGTAACTCAAAGAAAAGAAGGAAAAAAGGCTGCAGTAGTGTGTGTCAGTAGCTAAATATTTTGTCTATTGTCATCAAAAGTCATTTGTCAGTGTTGATTTAGTTGTTGTTTACAAGAGAACAACTGTACAGATGTTGAGGCATCACTAAAGCAAAATATAAAGGAGCCAATTGTACTGGTTCACCTGAAAATGACAGCCGACACAAAAACCTCTTTTTCTCAAGATTTTGGTGCCAAAATGGCATTTTGGGCTAAACTAACCTATATTCAACCGCCAATTTCACAAGACTGGAACAAGATAGAAACAAACAGTTTTTTTTTCTGGAAACTAGAGGCCCTCATCTTTCCTTTGATGGGTTGAATGTGTATGTAGTAACAGTACATAATATATGGTGGGTCTACGGAAATCAGTCAAAAAGCTGGAAAATGCCTGGCAAGCTGGAGGAAGCTGCTGTGAGAATGGCTGGCAGTCAAAGAGTTAAAATACCCACATCTGTTATTGACAGACTTTTCTGTGGTTTATTTTCTGTGTTTTATATTGTGTAGGCTATATCACCCATCACCAAGACCCATCAAGAGACACAAAAAAATGTGTGCATGATCAGGATGCTGACTACGGAAAAAAAATGTCATTATTGAGTGGGAACTTTTATTGCCTTGTTTGATTGAAGTGCTCTTTTATTTTTATTTGAGACACTATACCAAATAATAATAATTATTATTATTATTATTACACATCCATGTAAGCTAGGAGTGACATGCAAACAGTCAATCAAGACAATCACGACACCTTTATCTGTTAATTATGCAAGATGATCATATAGGCTATAGGTAATATGCTACTTGACTATCTTACTCAGAAGTAACTTCAAATGCTGTACTATGCACTCATTGATCCGTACTTATCTTACTGTGTTGAGCTATGGGGAAACACATATAAAAGCACTTCACAAAAGATTTGCATTTTACAAAAAAGAGTCATAAGGATGGTTCATCATGCTGGGTACCTTGCTCATACAAATCCGTTGTTTTTAAAATCGGGTATTTTAAGATTTGAGGACCTAGTCAAATTCAAAACAGGTCAGATTTTGTTTAAAGCCTGGAATAGGTTGCTACCAATAAACATCCAAAAAATGTTTATGGTCAGAGAAAGCATTTATGATTTAAGAGGGAACTGTAACTTTAAACAATATACCATCCATTCTACCCTGAAAAGTTTTAGCATCTATTTTTGTGGTGTAAAAATGTGGAATAGACTAGATGAGGATATAAAAATGTGCAATAACTTAAAACAATTTAAAAGTAAGTACAAACATACACTCTTGGACAGCTATAAAGAACTTGACAGCTAATTTTACTCTTTTTATTTCTAATCATTGTCATATGTTTTTAATCTTCTGAATTGTATGGAACTACAGATGTATGACATGAATCACAATGTAAGGGGGGGCTGAACTTGATAAGCTTTGCTTCCTTCAGCCCCTTCTCAAACTTGCACAGTATCATTATTGTTTTGTTTCTTGTCACATAGATTGTTTGTCTTTTGATGCGCTTGTTTGAGACAAAAAAAAAAAAAAAAAATCAAATTGTGCGTCAGTCCAAATTCGAAAGCAGTGGTGGTATGAAGTGTTTAATTCAAATAAGAGCCACTTTTAAATAATAAGATTTTTAAAAAATAGCAAGTAGGGCCTGTTTTGCATATGTGCCTGACGTCAGGCATTGATCGTACCACCCCTTATAAAGTGCGTCCGATCTGGATCGTACTGTAGCGGAGAGAGGGAGAATGACTCGAGAAGATGAAGACGCCGAAGAGAAAGCAAGGGTGAGTAAATATTTAGAAAATGTAGTTGTTAACACTTTTGGCGTTGCCTAGGAAAAACTGTCATTAAATGACGGAAGGCCTAACTTTTTTAAAAAATCTGTTGAAAGTTGTTAATACCTTTTTTGGGAGGGTCGGGGGAGACGCACACTTATCAATGATTAAAGACTTGATTGTAAGTTATTTTATAATAAAATAAATAGCCGGTATTCCCGCAATAAGCCTTAAATAGCTTTTTGGGAGACCTGGCGCTCATTTTGGTTCGGTCAATGAGCATCACGTCTGTTGTGAGAAATAAAAATGAAATGAAATTAATAGCCGGGTCTCATATAATGGCCGTGCGCGTTGTTTATTCTGACAAATAAATGAAATAATAATTAGCCTAGAGCTGACCTCATCCACCTCTGTCACGCTTCAAACTGACAGCAGGAGCGCACGCTGTGGACATGATGTGATTCACGCGTGACGCGACGGGGATGGGAGAGGGCGGCGCACCCGTAGTTCGGACTCAAATTGTGTAACGGGAATTGTCTGAATGTCTTGCTTTGCATTAACTCTACAACAACTATACCTACTTTATGAATTGAGACGTTTTTTCGCGGATCACGTCACTGAAAAAAAAACTAAATTATAGACTTGCTTTCTTTACACCGTATGCTTCAAGTGGCCCTTTCCTAATATCCTAAGATAGGAAATGTAGGATCGACGTTATACCCTAGGATATTGCACAGATTTTTTTCCTGCAGGTTAAATTACTGCTTCCTCTGTTTGCCCACAGCATGTACTCACATCGAGGATTTTTTTTTTATATACAGTATATCTATAAAAAACATATTTACACAAGACAAAATACATTTTAGGTTAAAAGTTAAGCATTTATCACATAAGGAAACAATTGAGTATTTCTTCTGATTGTTTAAAGTTTTTTATTTCTCATTATTTAAACAACAACAACAACATACTGTCATCCTAGTACCATTGTGTGTGTTTTTTCATTCTACAGAGTGTGTACTTTCTATTTGTTTGGGGTGAGTTAATTAATAATTCAAGTTTATATGGCACACATACCTATATAACAATAAATGTTTAAATAAGCTCTTGGTCATGACTTGTGTTTACTTACCCCCACAGAACAAAACCAAAAACATTTCAAAGGAAGATGTTTTAAGGAAAGCACAATGTCTTAAAAAAAGGGGGATAAAGTTTGACATTATTGCCTCACAAAATGAGGGTTTCTGGGGAGAAATGTGCAAACTACTTGGTATTCCAAACAACAAAACAAATCGGCTTAGAGTTTTCAAATGTCACGGACGACAGGAGGTACGTAGTGCATCTTTCAGCATTAAAAGATTCCTTTAAGACTTTAATATTGATACAACTTCATGTTTGTCCTTCTTCTGACACAGAAAGCACAACTCAATATATCTGTTACACAAATGAAGTCTGAGACCATTATAAACGGTGTGACGGAGCGCCTTTGAACGCCCCGTCATTCCCTGACCGGCGCGCTCTCTCTCCCAGAGAGTGCCGGTGTCGGGGGCGCGCGCTGCGCCCTCATTGTTCCGGCGGAGCCAAGCTCCTTATAAACTGTTCCCCGCCGGCCGCATCTCGCGGTCCAGCGGTGGCATAAACTTTTCCCGTGCCCTGAACTCTGTTCTCCCCACTGTGGGTCGTCGAGGGTGCACACTCGGCGCCTACATGACACATACACACACACCTACACACACGCTCACCTGCTGTTGCTGCAGAGGTCTGACTCGGGTTCACTGGCCGAACCGAGGCAGTTCCGGTCCACGTAATAAGTAGCGCACTGTGGCGCGCTACCTTGGGTCAGGTGACCACGGACTAAACCATATGTGGTGAATTGTTATAAAGTATGGTTAATTTATGTGTTCTGGGGGAAAGTGGCGCAGCCATATGGGGGGTTGTTAGTGCCACAGTACTGGGGTTAGATTTACAGGGATTCTGTAAGTTTTGTGTATTTTTCCCAGTTTATGTTTCTTAACCCCTGTGTTTTGTTAAATGGTTTGCCCGGGGGAGGGGCCAAGGGGGTATTTAAAGAGAGCTCAGCTCACTTGAAGGTGTGTTCGGCTGAGGAGCATACAGATTTGCTGCCTGATTCTAGTACATCTCTTTTGCCTCCATTTTGTTGTATATATTCCTGCTGGGTTTTTTTTACGTTGCCACCTGTGAGTATTTTGGGTCTTTTTTTTTGGTGTAATAAAAAAAAGCAAATCACCCAACAAAAGTTTGCCGACTGGGCCATCATCTTTCCATCCATCAATACAAAGTATCGAACCCCGACATTTGGTGTCAGAAGTGGGATGGCCAGTCGACGAGGGCGCCTCCGGTACACAGGAAGACGTACCGGGTTGCGCTCACAAAAGGAGGAACCAGTACAGGACGAAGATGGCGAGGAGGGAGCCTGGTCCACAGCCGAGGAGGACGAAGGGGGTGCAGCGGCTCCAGTCCTGCAGGCCGGCCCTGGAGCTCCAAGTCCAGGAGAGGAGCTGGTGGCGGTCATGAGGACCTTCCTGGAGGGACAGCAGAGAAGAGAGGAGGGGTTTCTGGCAGAGCTCCGGGGACTCCGGGCTTCGTGGCCAGCCCCGCAACTGGGTCAGGCAGTAGCAGGGCCGAGGCCGGTAGCACCTGTTCCTGCACCTATCCCAGAGATCGGGTCCCTGTCACCATCTGAGAGGTCGCTGATGAGCCTGAGAATGGACTTACCGACACCCGCCGCACCGCGCCGCAGTTCACCCTTAAGGGCGCCAAGGTTTGGGGTGAGCAGTGGGTCAGAACCTCCGAGGCCGGAGGGCAGACCCTGTGGCGACCCCAAGATTCCCCAGTACCTGGCTGGGGAGGACATTGAAAATTACCTGCTTCGCTTCGAGCGGATTGCCAGAACGTGGGGTTGGCCAGATGGTGAGTGGGCATGTCGCCTGGTGCCGCTACTCACTGGGAAGGCGCTAGAGGCATACACCGCTATGGACGAGGAGAGGGCTCATTCGTACCCGGACCTGAAGGCGGCACTCCTGACCAAGTTTGACGTCTCACCGGAGACGTATCGCCAGCAGTTCCGGGCCATGGCAATTCCACCGGGAGAGAACCCAACAGAGACTTACCACCGCTTAAAGGGTCTCTACCGTCGGTGGATTCGGCCAGAGCAGCATACCAAGGAGCAGATCGGTGAGCAGGTCATTTTGGAGCAGCTGCTGCGAGTCTTCCCAGCAGACATCCGCACCTGGGTGAAGGAGCACGAGCCGACGGACGGGCTAGCTGCAGGCAAGCTTGCACTGCAGTACCTCAACGCACGGAGGGGAGGCCCGCCTGCCTACCACGGTGGTCCCAGTCGTCAGGTGCCGTCGCAGCCCAGACCAGCAGCCAGAGCCAGCCAGCATCTGCCTGGAGACGCCCGGCCTGCACCTCGCCAGCGCAGCCCCGGTAAGGAGTTCATCTGTTTTTACTGCCAGCAAGCAGGGCACAAGGCTTCGTTGTGCCCCATCAGAAAAGCTAAGCTTAGCGGGGCATGTTACACTCCTCGGGTTGAGGTTGCAAGTACTGGGGGAGGGCAACAGCGCTTTAAGGATGTTACCATTAATGGTGAAGCTGTGACTGCTCTGGTTGACTCGGGGAGCTTCCTGACGCTGGTCCGAAGGGAGTTGGTGCCAACGGGCATGGTGGATTATAGCAGAAGGGAAGACATTTTGTGTGTGCACGGGGACAGCCATTCCTACCCCACAGCTGAGGTGACGGTGGTGGTGGATGAGCAACCGTACCTGCTGACTGTTGGGGTAGTGGAAAGGTTACCCGTGGCTGCTATCCTGGGGTGGGACTTACCTGTGCTGCTGGACGTGCTGCTGGAGGCCGGCCCCAAAGACAGTGACCTGGGGAAGGGCTTGTCCGGTCATGTGATCACCCGCGCCCAGGCCAGGGCGGGGGTGACGGCCGACCCAGGGCCGGAAAAGGGGCCCGATCCAGAACTATTCTCAACCCTGGACAGCAGTTTGTTTGAGGGGGCCGTGAAGGGGCCCAGGAAGTCTCGCCGCCAGCGGCGGTTTGAAAAGGGGCTGAAGTCCCGGGAGCCCGACTGTGCAAAGGGCATATGGGAGGTGCCAGAGGACATTGGGGCCCTGCAAAAGGGGGATGGGACTCTGAAGCCCTTGTTCGCCAAGGTGGTTGGGGGGCTGGATATGTCGAAAGGGGAGAAAGAATGTTTTGTTGTTGACAGTGATGTTTTGTATGCAGTGGCGGATGGTGTCAAACGCCTTGTGGTTCCTGTGTCATGTCGGCCGATGATAATGCACCTGGCACACACCTTGCCTTGGGCAGGTCATCTTGGCCGCAACAAAACATATTTGCGCATATCCTCCAGGTTCTATTGGCCTTCCATGTATGTTGATGTGCAAACCTTCTGCAAAACCTGTCCCACCTGTCAGAAAACTTGCTATGTCCGCCAGTCCGACCGAGCCTACCTACAACCCCTGCCCGTGATCTCCACTCCGTTTAGGCGTGTGGCCATGGACATTGTGGGCCCATTGGTGAAGAGCAGTGGGGGGCACCAGTACATCCTGGTGCTCTGTGACTACGCCACACGGTTCCCGGAGGCTTTCCCCCTGCGCACGGTCACTGCTCCTGCTGTTCTGCGTTGTCTTGTCCAGTTGTTTTCCAGGGTTGGTGTACCGGACGAGATCATCACAGACCAGGGGACCAACTTCACCTCCAGACTCCTGCAGCTCTTCCACCGGCAGCTGGGGATTTCGGCATCCAAGACCACCCCGTACCATCCTCAGACGGACGGCCTGGTCGAGCGCTTCAATCAGACCCTGAAGAAGATGCTGCAGAAGTTTGTGGACGACACCGGGAGAAACTGGGACCAGTGGCTGCCCTACCTGCTTTTCGCCTACCGGGAGGTTCCCCAAGCGTCCACAGGGTTTTCCCCGTTTGAGCTCCTGTATGGCTGGGAGGTACAGGGGCCATTGGATCTGCTGCGGAAGACCTGGGAGGCTCCCACAACTGGCACCAGCGACCAGGGTGTGGTCCAGTTCGTGCTGGAGATGAGGGACCGGTTGGCGGCGTACAGAGAAGAGGCAGAGGTCAACCTTCGTGAAGCCCAGCAGACCCAGAAGGCGTGGTACGACCGACAGGCCAGGCACAGGGAGTTCCAGCCCGGCCAGAAGGTCCTACTCCTCCTGCCATCCTCCAACAGCAAGCTGCTGGCCAAATGGCAGGGCCCGTACACCGTCCTCAGGAAGATGGGCCCGGTGACGTACGAGATCCACCACCCGGACAAGAAAAGGGCGAAGCAGGTTTACCACGTCAACCTGCTGAAGGAGTGGAAGGAGGCTCCGGTTCGGGTTCCTGTGGCGTCCCTGCTGGTGACGGCAGTGGACAGCGAGGGGGAGGAGGAGTCTACCCTTGCCGACCTCCGCCAGTCTGCGGAGCCAGGTGTTCCAGGGGGTCGCCAAGCTCTTCGCGGCCAACCCGGGGAAGACTGCCCTCGTGGAGCATGTGGTCCGGCTGAAAGACAAGGGGCCGGTTCGTCAGAGGGCCTACCGGGTGCCCCAGCATCTTGTGGCCAAACTTCAGAAGGAGGTGGAGGAGATGCAGCGCTTGGGGGTGGTCGAGCCGTCGCAGTCTGAGTGGTGTAGCCCGGTGGTCATTGTGGGGAAGAAGGACGGTTCCCTGCGCATCTGCATCGACTTCCGGAAAGTCAACGCCATGTCAGAGTTTGACGCCTACCCGATGCCCCGGATCGACGACCTGCTGGAGAGGATTGGTCGGGCTAGGTTCATCACCACCCTGGACCTCTGTAAAGGGTACTGGCAGGTACCCCTGGAAGCGTCCAGTCGTCCCTGCACAGCGTTCCAGACACCTGCCGGCCTCTTCCAGTTCACGGTGATGCCCTTCGGCCTACATGGAGCACCGGCCACTTTCCAGAGGCTGATGGACCGTGTCCTGCGGGGGTGTGAGGACTGCAGTGCTGCCTACCTCGATGACGTGGTCATTTTCAGTGCCACCTGGGAGCAGCACCTGCGTGATCTGGAGCGGGTCCTGGGCCAGATCCAGCAGGCAGGCCTGACGCTGAATCCAGCCAAGTGTCAATGGGCCAGGGAGGAGGCGAAGTACTTAGGGTACCGGCTTGGACGAGGGGAGGTCCGACCACAGGTGGACAAGGTCGAGGCCGTCCGTAGCTGCCCACGCCCTCGCACGAAGAAGGAGGTGAGGTCCTTCTTGGGCTTGGCCGGCTGGTACAGGAGGTTCGTCCCACAGTTCGCCACCATCGCAGCACCTCTGACAGCACTGACGGCGAAGGACCAGAGGAACCCGGTCATCTGGAACGAGGACTGCGAGGCAGCGTTCCAAGCTCTCAAGGCCTGTTTGTGCTCTTCGCCAGTTCTGAGGAGCCCGGACTTCAGCCAGCGGTTCCTGGTTCAGACCGATGCCTCAGCGGTGGGACTGGGGGCAGTCCTGGCCCAAGGTGAGCCGGGTGACGAGCGACCGGTGCTGTACCTGAGCCGGAAGCTGCTGCCACGGGAGACCAGGTACTCTACTGTGGAGAAGGAGGGCCTGGCCATCAAATGGGCCCTGGAGAGTTTGAGGTACTACCTGCTGGGAAGGGAGTTTGACTTAGAGACTGATCACAGAGCTCTGACCTGGATTAACTCCATGAAAGACCACAACAGTCGTCTCACCCGCTGGTACCTCTCTCTCCAGCCATTCCAGTTCCAGATCCGACATCGAGCTGGCAAGACCAACGTTGTGGCAGATTATCTCTCCAGGTTGCCGCACATCGTCAACCTCGGGGAGGAGGGGGATAATGTGACGGAGCGCCTTTGAACGCCCCGTCATTCCCTGACCGGCGCGCTCTCTCTCCCAGAGAGTGCCGGTGTCGGGGCCGCGCGCTGCGCCCTCATTGTTCCGGCGGAGCCAAGCTCCTTATAAACTGTTCCCCGCCGGCCGCATCTCGCGGTCCAGCGGTGGCATAAACTTTTCCCGTGCCCTGAACTCTGTTCTCCCCACTGTGGGTCGTCGAGGGTGCACACTCGGCGCCTACATGACACATACACACACACCTACACACACGCTCACCTGCTGTTGCTGCAGAGGTCTGACTCGGGTTCACTGGCCGAACCGAGGCAGTTCCGGTCCACGTAATAAGTAGCGCACTGTGGCGCGCTACCTTGGGTCAGGTGACCACGGACTAAACCATATGTGGTGAATTGTGAAATCTCTTTTGCCTCCATTTTGTTGTATATATTCCTGCTGGGTTTTTTTTACGTTGCCACCTGTGAGTATTTTGGGTCTTTTTTTTTGGTGTAATAAAAAAAAGCAAATCACCCAACAAAAGTTTGCCGACTGGGCCATCATCTTTCCATCCATCAATACAAAGTATCGAACCCCGACAAACGGTCATTGTCTTTTCTAGCAGCAAGCACAAATGACCACTGCCCCTCTCCAGTCACCGGCCAGCGGTTCAGGAACTGATGAAGATGAAGGCACATCTTTACAACAAGTTAGTACATCTAATCTTCATATCTGTTACACAAATGAAGTCTGAGACCATTATATACGGTCATTGTCTTTCCTCTGTAGCAGCAAGCACAAATGACCACTGCCCCTCTCCAGTCACTGGCCAGCGGTCCAGGAACTGATGGAGATGAAGGCACATCTTTACAACAAGTTAGTACATCTAATCTTCATATCTGTTACACAAATGAAGTCTGAGACCATTATAAACGGTCATTGTCTTTCCTCTGTAGCAGCAAGCACAAATGACAACAAGTTAGTACATCTTTGTGTTATTTGCACCAATTATGTTAAATTTGTTAAACACTAATCTGACTTGTGAGGGCATCGGACTGACTACTCTAATGATGATCAGACTATAGTGAGGACTAGTCAGACCAATGCGTTACAAACTGATGAAGCCTCTTGGATAATAGGTGAAACATCTTCCTAGATATACTGTATACAAGTCCCATCTTCCTTCAATTGAAATTGTTGCACCGAGATAAAATGTTATTTATTTACTTACTGAATACACAGAAGTATATGGTTTTAAAAACTATAATATTATGCATTTCATTTTAAGGAGACCACAAGCAACTCTGAGGGCTATGATCTCATCAGATTCCCACTCCCCCCTAATCCTTCATTCCTTTGTTTTTAAAAGAAAGATTGGGAGTATCTTCAAAAACACAGAAAACCAAGAAGTTTCAAGGGACTGCATTGGACCAACATTGTTTCAAGGGGATTAAGAAGCATTCACCCTTACTGTTCCTTTGCTTTTAAAAGGCATACAGTTAAGACCTTTGGCGCAAGTTCATCCCGCCCACACTTCTGGTGTCTTGGGTACTGTACATTTGAAGACTGTCCAGTGACAGTCACTGTTACTCTTAGAAGTAACATTTAAAGCAGAAGTGCAATTTCAAGGCGGTGAGGGCATACACAATTCTACAGAGATTAGAAGACGACCAGTGCGGGACAGAGACAGAATTAAATTCGGACAGGAATTACAGCGGCAGTTGCCAAGAGAAATGTACCTCGACAAACTTCAGGAAATTGATGAGGATGTCATGGATTCAGGCTGTCGGGACCAGGTACCACATCCACAAGTTCTCAGAAACATCTCCAGAGAATTCAGGAAAAGAAGTCGGCTCCACAAAAATGACATTCTTAGTTTGGAATTAATGCTTGACCAAAGACGAAAATCCAAAGACAACGTCTTACAAAAGTTTTTCGTTGAACCAAAAGGGGTCATGCTGTGGTCATCAAGGGGCATTGCTATTTACATGGATAGATGTAAAGAGGATATCATTTATCTGGATGCTACGGGGAGTATCAAGAGGAAGGAGAAAGGGTCTCCCCCTTTTTATATCTACGAACTTGTCGTCCGAAATCCTGTAAAAGGCTCATCTCCATTTCCAGTCGCAACTTATCTAACCTGTGACCACACCACGGCCTCGGTGACGTACTTCTTGGAGGCATTCTTGACCGATGTGTCAAGATTGTATGGACCGAAGGCAAGGATGTCACCAGTGATGATTATGTGCGATGGGTCGATGGTGCTGATGCAGGCGATCGCACTGTCATTTGCCAGAACAAGTTTAAATGATGCCCTTGACCATTTCTACAATATAGCGAGTGGCCAAGGAAAGAAAAAAGACTTTGGGATCCCACTACTCCATCGCTGCCTGAGTCACATTATGAAGAACGCCAAAGACATGTGCAGAAAGTAGTAAGCATGACCTTTTTTTACTTCACACATTAAAGCTTCAGTTGGTAACAATTATTCAGTCATATTTGCTGGAATTGTCACTATATTCTGATGGTCAGACATTAAATGAGTAATTTAGGACAAAATCCAACTCCTCTGGCTCCACCTACAGCCTGTAATCGTATTTGCCAAAATCCACCGCGCCCGACGATTCTCCACCAGTCAGGTAGAGGGAGCAGGAGGAGCAGCCAATCGCCGCTCCTACACGTCGTGCTATGGATACGGTACATCTTTTTTTTTTTTTTTTTTTTCTCTGTGGGTGCGTTCATGGCTACTTTGTGTGTGTCTGTGTGTGTGTGGGGCGCTTGGCAGAGCTTCATAAAGGGACCTGACGGAGTATTGTCTTGAAATTTCCGACCAAGTCGCGGAGTTTACTTTCACTTTCGTCAACTTACCAACTGGAGCTTTAAGTAAAAATGCACCGTGGGTTTGCAGTGACAGTTGGAGTGTCAGCAGAATGTCAAAGTGACTTAGACTTCATAATGTGCATAAGATAAACACAGAGCAGACATTTTAACATTAATCAATTACAATTTTGTGCCAAATGGTGTGTCAAAGGTTTTATCTTTCAATTAGCCTATACTAAAAGTAGTTTGAATCCTCTTCCAAATATCCACACTTATAAAAGGTCTAAGTTGAGGGAAGATTCCCTTGTCTCTGCTAATAAAATGCAAAGATTTATTTATTTTTGAATGCAGATACACATCAATACTATATGTATATTCAGGTTAGACAATACTGTACAAATCACAGTGCATTAATCACATTTACATTTACATTTTCAATTAAATATCGGTTGTTTATATGAATCAAACATTTAACATTGGTGTTTATGTTTACATCCCGCAGTGCATCTAAGAACTACCACTTGGCCATGCACATTTTTGGGCTGTTCACAACAGCCAGCACTTTGGAGGAACTTGACAATATGGTGCAAAGTGCTGCTGTTGTTTTCAGTAGTCCATGTAGTGAGGCTAATGTGGAGAAGCATTACCATAATCTTCAGACTTGGCTTTAAAGAAGTAAAATAGAGCTGGAGGATGCTTCAAAGTCAAGTGCTGTCCAGGATGACTTGAAGGCAAGTGTATATTATCTTTTTATAATAACATTAATATTTACATGACAAAAATACAAGAAGTAATTAATTTATATTTATAACAGGAAATAGCTAAACATAATAACTTCAAGTTCATCCCGACATAGACTAAAGAGTTCTTATGGTCCATAAATATATACATTTTTAACTCAGTAGGAAAGAATATTACAGACAGTGTATTGTCTTTGCGCCTGCAATGCAACTTTAATGTTATGCTTAACTGCAGGACATACCGGGCAACAACAACTTCGCAAAACACTACAGGAAAGTGGTGTCCAAAGCACCACTGGACATGGAGGGTGAGGACAACCTGTACTACTGTCCAGGCCTAATGACTCATCTCACAAAATACCTCCTCCCATATGCTGGCCTGTGGACTGGATTAATGCTTGGTCAGTCCTATTTAACCATTACAATATCATTATGTATAAATAATTCTTGAGCAAATGAAAACACCTTGCATAATTTCTTTCGTTCCAAAGGCGACCTTGGACGACATGGCCATTCCAAGGCCTACAAGGACTACTCCCATAGATATGCTGCCCTGCAAAAAATCCAGAGACAGGTAACTGGAAATTTAACTTTTATATATATATATATATATACATATATATATATATATACATATATATATATATATATATATATGTATATATATATATATATATATATATATATATATATATATATATATATATATACATATATATATATATACATAGTCATTAGGCCTGGACAGTAGTACAGGTTGTCCTCACCCTCCATGTCCAGTGGTGCTTTGGACACCACTGTCCTGTAGTGTTTTGTGAAGCTGATGATGTAGGTGTAAATATTTTGGGATGTCTTTTCACCGTAGGCCTAAGCAAAAAATTTAGTAGCAGCAGTTTTACACTGCTTACTTACAGTTTTGATAAATAAGGCCCCAGGCCATAAGCCCAGAGCCCAGACGCTCACAGATGCAGCTCCGCGGCTCATCCGCGGCGCTGTCCGTGGTGCTGAAGGTGACAGGTTAACTTGACAAACAAACTGCAGCATAGTTCTGTTTGTTTATCATGTGTGTCAGTTTTGTTTGCGACTTGATAGTTGAGTTGTTGAGATTAAGAACATTACTCCCTCATCAAACCAGTGATAGACATGCTGAAAAGAAAAGAGAGAGAGAGACGCGCCTGGGTATCGCAGCTGTAAAAAAATTAAAATAAAATTAAAATAAAAAAGACGTGTCGGAATAGCGGTATCAAAAAGTGTCGGACTACCGGCATGTCTAGATAGAGGGATGTCGTAATAGCGGGATGTCTAAATAGTGACATGTCGGAATAGCGGGATGTCTGAATAGCGGGCGGACCCCAGTGGCAGCGCGAACCTGAATCATATCCTCAGCAGCAGTTCTCTGTGTGCGCAGTAGGTTCGTGAGTGAGTGGCAGCGCGAATGTGAATCACCGTGTCAGTACGTTCGCGAACGACACGGAGTGAATGGGCGGCCTCAGCCCCCAGTACATGCAGTGAACCACGCGCGCAGTGAGTGAACTGGAGCCCTCAGCCCCGACTGTCAGTGAACGACGCGCACAGAGAGTGAACTGGAGCTCTCAGCCCCGACTGTCAGTGAACGCATCACTGAACACGCACCGCTCCCTCGCAATGAGGGGCCGTTTACACGAAGACGCTTGCGAGTAAAGACGATAAAATATTTGATCGGAAGTGCCTTTCGTTTATATGGTGACGGCGTTTTTGGGGCTTGAAGACGCAAAAATCTCAAACCACCCCTGAAAGTGGAAAAGTTGAATACGCTCCAGCGCAGCGTCTCCGCCTAAACAGGCCAAGACGCAAAACTGGCTCAGATCTGCTGTTCTGCTCACGTCAAGTCGGCGTGTTGACGTCAAGTCGGCGTGTTGACGTCACGATACAAACAAACATGTCGGATTACATCCACCCTTCAGACCTGCAGGCTACTTTGACCGCAATAACTACAATTATACAACAGTTAGTTCCAACCGGTCCCAACCGAGCAATTTGATTGAACAAGAGACGTTCCATGAGTGCTGATATACAGTATAACAGCACTGCGACTTTTTACGGACGTTATCACTCCGCTGTTCAGCTGGACAGCAGGAGCTAAGTCAGAGCTACGCTCCCCATACAGGAGCTGCTCCATCTCTCTGCTGCTACTACAGTTAGAAACGGACCTGAACATTATTAGAGATAAATCTCTACTAAACCCGGCTGGAAAAAAATCGCCGCGGGGGCAACTACGTTTTGACGGCGATGTGTTTTGATATTAGCGTTAGCTGTTGTTAGCCACGTAGCTCAGCTACTTAGCCTCAACTGTGTTTATAATGATTACACAGCGGGTAAACAAATGTAATACGGTATCGATAACGTCTCTGTGTCTTCATGCTGGTCCTGTTGCTGCGGTGCTAATCAGACACGGGCTCAGAACCAGAACCAGCACTGGAAGCAGCTCGGTGGAAAAGCTTGTGGCTAGCATGGATGTATTATATTAACGGTGGCTAGTAGCAAGCTAGTATGAAATGTTTATGTATTGCCTGGCAACAGCCTTGCGGAACTATTTCTGTTGGCGGAGCCAAATAAATGATTAAATAAACAAACAAATCATAATCTCTTGTAATTATTACTGTTCTAAAATGCGCTCGTAGCACTGTTGTATAAAAGCAATATCACACTGGAGGTCGTGCTGTTGTAGCTGTAGCCATGTTTTCCTTTTCTGATTTCCCGGCACAGTGACGAAAAGAAGGAAGGTTCTACGCATGCGCGTACGCATCGCGGCGTTTGTGACAGCACCACCTAGTGGTCTGGCGTGCATTAGCAATGGATTTGTACACACTTTTGCGTCTCCGTATGCACACAGATTTCCTCCCGAGAACGCTCGTGTAGACGCGAAATAAAAAGTGAAGACGCGACGCCACTTTTGCGTCTTCTGTTCACACCGTCTTCGTGTGTAAACCTAGCCTGAGAGTCTCCGCCACCAGATTCGCAGGTCATTCAGTGATTCACAGACCACACAGCAGTTCCACTGTCGGCCTGCACGCTCGCTGCTGAGCTCAACTACTGAACTGAGAAAGGAACGAATCAGGTCAGGAAGTGATTTTAGTCAGTACGTTCACTTAAATAATTTGTTCCTTCGAATGAATCACTCGCGAACTACACAACACTAGCCAGGCTTTGTTCAGTTGCCACTGAATTTAAAAAAATCAGGTAACTTTTATTGACAAATGTAGTTTTATTAATTAATCACTGTTGATGTGCATACCGTACGGCAGGGTAATTGTCTGTTTACTGTGTTGATTCCTTCAGAATCCGGACAATTGTGGCTCAAACCCAGGGACACGGGTCCTTAAAAGTACAGAGTTATATGTGAGTCTTATATAATGTTGTATGAGGGTTTATGTAAATTCATTCATGAACGTAGAGTGTAATATGTTTTTTTCTTGTAATTAGTTTCGGCCAGTCGGCGGACGGGGACGCGCTGCTCATTGGGCATCGTCTCACTGATTTAAAGGTACAGAATATATACATGTATAAATAATTTTAGGCGCGTGCCTTTTGTTTATGAGTGTAAAAGAAATGTGTTTTATGCTTACAGGAATTGTTCATTAGACAGGACTGTCGCTGTTTTTTCTCCCCACATGAGTTTGTTAGGGCGGGCCTTTGTTTCTGTGATTTATTGATTTCGTAGTGGGTTTATGTTTCTTTATTTGTTTTCAATTTTTTGCTTTATTTAAGAAACAAGGGCATATTCCATCCTTTCATTGGGTGCTGAGTAATCCTCAGTAAGCAGCTGCTTCAGACCAGACACATAGGCCTTTTTGGGGCACCTTTTTGCTGTGATTCCAAGTGTCTAAGCACCTTATTCTTGTGTAATTTGAGCATGTGTGTGATGTGTATTTGGTATCATACTTTAGTAACCTTATAGAAGTGTGGTGTTTTGGTCCTTAGATACCTTGTACTGTAATCTAGTCTGGCTGCTCGAAGTTACTGGGTCCACCATTACCAGCCCCAAATGAAATCATTCTATATTGCCCTGATACTCTTTTACTCTGTGTCTTAGAACCTTGTTAATAAAAATTGTAACTTATTTATCGACACATCTCTCTGTCGTCCCGTTTGTTCTGGACACTTACCTGAGTAAAGTAAATTAGGAGAGTTGAACATATTAGCATACTTTTCCATACTACACTAATAACGAGTTTTTATTTTATGTTGCTGAAAATGTACAAGGAGTACAGACTTTAGACTTTATTGTCTCTCTAAGGAAATATATTTTTTCACATGACCATTGTTTAACATTTCCTTTCATTTCACCAGACATAGCAGGCACATGCTGTATAAACACAAACACAATTTACAACACATTGCCAGGCACATAGTAGCCTACTTCAAAATATGAAATTTCAAAGGGCTTTTATTCTGAAATTCCGCATCAGATTGGTCTGATGTTTTCTGGGTGTCATTTTCAGGTCGAGTACTATCAGTCTGAAGTGGAATGGTGCAGTAATAACTAGCAGTTTTAAAAAAAAATGATACTGTAAATGTACACAAAGCACTTCCAAATATGCAAGTTCAGAGGGCTTTTATTCTGAAATTCCACATCAAATTGGTCAGATTTTTTCTGGGTGTCATCTTCAGGTCGAGTACTATCAGTGTGAAGAGGAATGGTGCAGTAATAACTAGCAGTTTTTTTTTTATGATACTGTAAATGTACACAAAGCACTTCCAAATTTGCAAGTTCAGAGGGCTTTTATTCTGAAATTCCACATCAGATTGGTCTGATTTTTTTCTGGGTGTCATCTTCAGGTCGAGTACTATCAGTCTGAAGTGGAATGGTACAGTAATAACTGGCAGTTTAAAAAAAATATATGATATATACTGTAAATGTACACAAAGCACTTCCAAATATCAAAGTTTGGAGTGCTTTTATTCTGAAATTCCACATCAGATTGGTCAGATTTTTTTTGGGTGTCATCTTCAGGTCGAGTACTATCAGTCTGAAGTGGAATGGTACAGTAATAACTGGCAGTTTAAAAAAAAAAAATGATACTGTAAATGTACACAAAGCACTTCCAAATATGCAAGTTCAGAGGGCTTTTATTCTGAAATTCCACATCATATAGAAGGATTATTTGTTTACCAACAAGTCAGGATGCGTGCGCAACTTGACTGCAGAAAGAACCGGTTGTCATGGTTACCTCTATGGATCTAGTGCATAGATGTATTATATTAACGATCTAGTGTAGTCAAAGCGGTGTTAGCTAGCGATGTTGTCAGCCTACTACAACAGTTTATCACCTACTGATGTAGTGTGTGTTTTATACATAGACTGTAGGTTTTATAAAGGCAGAAAAAAAGAAAAAAAAAAAAAGGACGGAGGATCGAGTTTGTTCCGCGGCAACGGCAACTCAGCCACGGGACAAGCCACGGACACTCAGAGCAGCGGTGGTTATCGGTAAAAACACTGTGCATCCCTAACATTACCTACAGCTATTTAACAGACAATCATGTTCAGGAAAACACTCCCGATTACAAAACTCAGTGGCTGTGAGGACTGAGGTGCTGCCTGGTCAGAGACGGACATGTCTAATGTCTGGAACAACTGCATCCTGACCCGAACTGTAACGTTACGTGCACCACTGAGTATGTACCGGTAATTTAACACAATATAGTTTAACGTTAATTAATCTCAGCTTGCTTTCCATTAGTATGTGACCTCGTCTTCAGTCACTGTAGTAAACATTTCACAACTCATTTGCTGCAGTTCTACAGCTGTGCCTGTGGGCATATCCAGCTTTATCGCCATTCAAACCAACGTATTTAACACATTATATTGCTCAAAATTAATCGCCAATGTACTATTTTCTCTCTCGTTTGCCTTGAAAGGGGTGCGAGTTGACGGTATTCTGTAAAATTTGCGCGTTTTGTTATTTTTATCAAAACAATTAGTGCAACTAACAGCACAAAAAGACATGATCGCGGCTCTTGCTTCCCTCTTTCTGCAGGCGACATGCGCAGTAGAACGTCAGTGACGTAGGCTGATAATCCCTCTATTGGTCTGATTTTTTTTGGGTGTCATCTTCAGGTAGAGTACTATAAGTCTGAAGTGGAATGGTGCAGTAACAACTAGCAGTTGTTTTTTTTTTAAGTGAATTATTTTCCCAGTCGTCCTCTGTTGACTTCTGATAACTTGCTTCATGTTGAAACTGCTGCTCTCAGCCTGAAATTCACAGAAATTTTCATTGTAAGTCATTCAAGCTTGACTCTCAAGCTTTCTTGGTGTTGACACAGTGTGTTTCCAACGGTTACACCCCGCCTTTCCGAAGCCCCGCCTTTCCGACAATAGACTTCCATTCATCGTAATAGCGGGGTTTTCTATTTTTTCTAAAGACCCCGCTACTCCGAAAAGGCCAGTGGGGGAAACCCCCCCACTCCGAACGGACAGACGGACCTAATCAGAAAGGAACCAGAGGCTGTGCAGTGCGCAGTGCGCAGTGATCCTTTTTTCCTTTTTGGGGTCAAACGGATCATGTGCATAATTAACTGCAAAACAAGCAAATACTTCATACTGTATTAATGACTTATAATGTTCATTATGCTTCTAGCCTGTCTAGCCTCTACCTGGTCTTTTTACTAAACTTAACCAACTCCTTTCTTCATTGCCTAAATCCAACCAAAGCATCTCCCTCAGTCAGCTGTCAGCACGAGCGGTGGCTGCAGCAGCCTCGCGCCCCTGTGAGCTCAAGCCGGCTTCAGCCGCGCTCGAGCGGAGGAGGGGGGGAGAAAAAGAAAAAAAGTGTATTTCTATTACTGTGTGGGAGATCTCCAACAACGGAGTCTGGGAGAAAGCAAGTGGGACAGATCTGCCCAGTCTCTGAGCAGCGCACGTTTCACAGACAAGCCACAAAGCAGAATGTAAACAAGGTCACGCGGTTCAGCACCTTGGACAGCTGCGGGGGGGAGGAGGGGGTGTAGGAGTAGCGGTGTTTCGAAGTGGGGGTATTTCGGAACAGCGGGGTGTCGAAGTGGAGGTGTGTCGGAATGGAGAGCTGTCCCCGTTTCCAACAGGTGCAGCTTTGGGCTCGTTAACTTCAGAGTGAGACAGAGTGCAGCTCATCAACAGACAACAGTCTCTGCAACTGTGTGTACACTGTTGCGCTAGAGGCGAAGTCAAAGTCTACTGACCATGAGATTGTGGGTTCAATTCCCACCTTGATCAACCATTTGTATGGTGATCACTGCTTGCACTATTTTCACAAAAAAGTCCTCTACTTACTTGTGGCTCATTTCTACTTTTTTTTTAAAGCATCATTGAAAAATCTCACATTCATCAAAGTCTCAACCTCTACTTCACCAGAAGTGTTGGAATAGTCCAGTGGATAAGGTTCCTGCCATGCAACCACAAGGTCACTGGTTCAAATCCCATGTGAGCAATCTTGTTAGTGTGTCAGCCACATTGAACTTTAACCAATACCACTTGGTCTGGTCCCATGATCAAACTTGATCATGCATATGCGCCCCCATCTATTCTCTTTACCTCTTTCAATCTTGGTTTGTGTTAACATGTCAGGGTCTTTCTTTCTTTCTTTCTTTCTTTCTTTCTTTCTTTCTTTCTTTCTTTCTTTCTTTCTTTCTTTCTTTCTTTCTTTCTTTCTTTCTCCATCTACCCTTCCCGCTTTCTTTCTTTCCTTCTGTCCTTTTCTTTTTCTCTCTTGTTTCTTTCTTTCTTTCTTTCTTTCTTTCTTTCTTTCTTTCTTTCTTTCTTTCTTTCTTTCTTTCTTTCTTTCAACAATTTCTTCAGCTCATTCAGCATTGTTTCAACAATTTCTTCAGCTCATTGTTCTTCTGTTCGGCCATTTTCTTTATACTTTTGACACTTAACTAGTCCTTCATACTTTGTGCTATTTCAACAATTCTCACATCAAAATGTTCAGCCTTTTCGGGACAGGTGTGCTATGTCTTTTCTCTTTTCAACTATTCATACTTTTTGCAATATTCAACTATTTCTTATTTTTTTTCCCCCATAGAGAATGCATTGGAACAGTCTTGAAACTCTTCAAATCTTCTTACTTCTTTCAGCCTTTAAAGCGTCCACATACTTTCAGCTAGAGACTTCATTCAAATTCTGAGCTGTAGACAAACTTCTAATGTAGGGGAGAGCGGGGTAAGTAGTGCCAATTTTTACTTAACCCTTGTGTGGTGTTCATATTTTTGTTACTCAGCCAGTGTTCATGGGTCTGGTGGACCCGCTGCATTTTTGGGTCTCCAAATCAACACAATCAAACAATTTTATGTTAAAATACTCAACAGATGTTTACTTCATCCTAATTACAAGCCATATGAACAGCATATATGGTTTATATTTGCCCTTTACCTTTGTTAGATCACATTTATGAATTAATATACTACTCGTTTTTTGTTAGTTTTTTAATAAAATGTAATAAAAAAAAGAAAATCCTTTATAATCAAGATATTTAAATCAACAAATTTACAAATGAAGCAAGATTTTTCACAACTATTGATTTTGAACTTCATTAGAAATGTTACCTATTCAGGCCAGTTGACATAACTCAAGCTGAACACATACAGTAACCATCAGCCCCATTGAACACATTGCCATTTCACACCAGCCTATACAACACATGACGGCTGCTAGTGGTCAATTGGGGCGGGAGTGGCTCAGGCCGTAGAGCAGGTCATCCAGAGGGTTGCTCTGTCCTAGTCGCTGTCGTAGTGTCCTTGGGCAAGACACCTTACCCACCTTCCCCCGTGTGAACGTGTATGAATGATCATGGTGGTGGTTGAAGGGGCCGTTTGGCGTGAAATGGCAACCACACTTCCGTCAGTCTGCCCCAGGGCAGCTGTGGCTACAGACATAGCTCACCACCATGTGAATGTGTATAAAATAAATAATGGTTTCTGTAAAATGCTTTGGGTGCCATGAAAGCGATATATAAATCCAAGCAGTTATTAGTATTATTTGATAAGGAACCGCCCTGGCAAAGGTGTGTCCCGCCCCCAATTTGTGAATTTGAGTATGAGTGCTTGAATTTTGCAATGGGACACACACACACACACACACACACACACTATCAGCAGCCCCAGACAGGAGGAAGACACAGTGAAGGTACACAGGACCTACACTTTCCATACTATTATTAGCCCCGGGTCCAGTGGACCCGAACACCCTGTATGTAATATAAATGTGTAGGGGGGGTCTACAGTGTGCGGTCATTGAAAATGTGTTCCGATATATGTTCTTCACAGAAAATGAGCCACGGCCAGTGAATCTGAGTTTGAAAAAATAATTAATCATGTCATTTTTCTTTTGATAAAAAATGAAAACGGGTCCCACAGACCCGAACACCACACAAGGGTTAAATTGCCTTTAAAGCAAGGGGATTATAATAATGCCCCCAACTAAAATATGTACATATAGTTTAGGATGTTGTGCATCCCTGGGAACAATCACTTTGAATCTTAAATTAACTGTTTCAGAAATATAGCTTTAGAAAAAAAAGTGGTTTTGTGGCCCCTTGCCCCCGGTGCGGGGTAAGTTGTGCCATTAGAGAAAATACACTGGGGTAAATTGTGCTATTGATAATTGAAGTAAAACAGATCATTTTAATCTCACAAATGATAATGCTATATAAAAGCAAGACATTCAATACAAAATTAAAGCCAGAAGCGGCGATGATCGGGCCCTCGCGTGTCCCCATGCAGTCGCGGAGGCCTGGGGCACGCTGGGGGCTGTGGCGCAAAGAAACGCAATGTTTTGTTCATCCACCAGGCTACGAGCACAACCAGACTGGGCAGGTGTGTTCAGGGGCGGTCCCTCATCACACATGTTAAGTTTCAAGCAAATCCGTGCCCACTGCCACGTTTCTCCTATACACAGACAGCACTGCCACTGGCACAACTTAACCCAGGCCCTTTGGCACAAATTACCCCAAGCCCAGCATTTTGAGAAAAAAGTATTTCCCAGCTGTTTTGAGCTGGCATCATGCTAACTCTACTGACTCATGGTGTGTTCATGGGTCAAAGTTATCTATAATTGTTCAAACACGGCAATCAAAAAACCTTGATCATAGAAATTTTACTTTGGAGGGCAAAAACTTGTTTTTTGAACATAAATGTGCTTTCCTCTCAAGCCATGTGTCTCCCTTCTTGATAGGATAAGTGAAATGGATGCCCCTTCAAAAATATGTGGTCACATGACCAACTTCTTCTATGGTTTTCTAGATAACAGGGGTGGAACTACTTGCCCCATGGCACAAATTACCCCACTCTCCCCTATTCATCCTGTATGTACAACTTTTTCATAGCTTGTACCGTTTTTGAGATAAATCCTTTAAAAGCACATGAGGATTTCTGACAAATTTCACACTTTTCAATGAGTGTGTATGGGGTTGGGTCAGAGTGGGTGACGTCATCGTAGAGTGCAGCAGATCCAAAAAAGCGACTGGAACTTTTCTTCTGAAACTGCCAGAAAAGCTACAAATGACACTCTACACTCATGATTTTGGAAACAGTTTGTAGCCACGCTTGTCTTCTGTCTCACAATGCCGTCAAAAATGCACAGAGACTCAGAGAATAATTTAAAAATATTTTTTAAATGCAGCCAGGGAGCTCTCTGCTCTCATTCAGCCCAATGCATTTTTTTCACAGCAGCAGGAGAAGGAGCTCAACTTTGTAACTTGCTGTTAAGTGCTTTTTAATTCATTTTAATTCACCAAAAAATAGTCACAGGTCACAAAAAAGTCCTCTACTTACTTGTTGTGGCTCATTTATACTATTTTCTTTTTTTTTTTTTAAAGCATCATTGAAAAATCTCACATTCATCAAAGTCTCAACCTCTCTTCTCCACAACTCTGTCTGTAGTCCAGTTGGTAAGGTGGCCGTTTGCCAACCCCAAGGTCACTAGTTCGAATCCAGGCTGAGTAATCTTGTTATGTGATGTTGAATTCTGCGCCCCTCCCCCACCCTCAATTGGTTACAGGTGTTCGTTAAAGCTCCAGTTGGTAAGTTGACGAAAGTGAAAGTAAACTCCGCGACTTGGTCGGAAATTTCAAGACAATACTCCGTCAGGTCCCTTTATGAACCTCTGCCAAGCGCCCCACACACACACAGACACACACAAAGTAGCCATAAACGCACCCACAGAGAAAAAAAAAAAAAAAAAAAAAGATGTACCGTATCCATAGCACGACGTGTAGGAGCGGCGATTGGCTGCTCCTCCTGCTCCCTCTACCTGACTGGTGGAGAATCGTCGGGCGCGGTGGATTTTGGCAAATACGATTACAGGCTGTAGGTGGAGCCAGAGGAGTTGGATTTTGTCCTAAATTACTCATTTAATGTCTGACCATCAGAATATAGTGACAGTTCCAGCAAATATGACTGAATAATTGTTACCAACTGAAGCTTTAAGAGACGCATTAATTGCTACTGCCACCGTTTGCAGCACATCATCATATTACAATGGCAACATGCTTATGTCTGTGCTCTCTGTGGCGAAGTGGCAGAGTAAAGGTTTATTAATCATGAGGTCATGGGTTCGACTCCTGGTTCAAATCTTGCCTCAACAACAATTATAGTGAATTATTTTCCCAGTCGTCCTCTGTTGACTTCTGATAACTTGCCTCATGTTGAAACTGCTGCTCTCAGCCTGAAATTCACAGAAATTTTCATTGTAAGTCATTCAAGCTTGACTCTCAAGCTTTCTTGGTGTTGACACAGTTGTTTCCAACAGGTGCATCTTTGGGCTCGTTAACTTCAGAGTGAGACAGAGTGCAGCTCATCAACAGACAACAGTCTCTGTAACTGTGTGTACACTGTGGCCTAGAGGCAAAGTCAAAGTCTACTGACCATGAGGTTGTGGGTTTGATCCCTACCTCACTCAAACATTTGTATGGTGATCACTGCTTGCACTATTTGCTAATTCTGCAACAGTGTTCAGCTGCTTTCAGCATTCACACGCATTTCCATCAGGAAATGCTACTTTATCTAGTTCAGCATTCACACCATTTCCATTCTTGGAAATGCTTACTATTGCTCCCCTGTTCGGCCATTTTCTTTATACTTTTGACACTTACAACTCTTCGAGTTGCAGGCCAAATTATATATCAAAACGTGCGGCTTGATCAGGATCGGTGGGCTATTACTGTTCTCAACAGTGTACGAATTTTTCGCGACGTAAAAAAAGAGCGAAAAAGACCAATCATTGGAGTTTAACAAACGTCTACTGCTCAGGCATACTTTCACCTAGAGACTCCATTTAAACTTTAAACAGTAGACACAAGTCTTGTGTATTGTCGTATTACTCCACGTTTTGATAGGTCATATAGTTTTTGATCAATCCCTGATCAATGAACATGATCATTTTTGGAGAAATTATGAGATTATAATGGTTGTGTATTGCACGGAATGTTCGTGTCAGAGCGCGTGACATCATCCGTTAGAGTGGGAGAGATGCCAGAAAAACTCCAGATTTTTTCCCTTTCCACACCCGGCCCGGCCACAATTTACACTCTACACCAGAGGTCTTCAACAGGGGGGTCCGCGGAGGTACTGCAGGGGGGTTGCGAAAGTTTTGGTTGAAGGAAAAGAAATATGACAAAAGATATGGAAGTTATGAAAAAAAGATCCATAGGGGTGTTCCCTGCTGCTGAACATCGGATTTTTACATACAAGTCCTTTGTTTTCCTATAATATAGGTGTCAGGGAGACTTTATTGTATCTGATACAAACACTGCGCACCGTCTCTCTCTCTCTCTCTCTCGCTCACTCCCCCCCACCCCCCTCTAAAACCAGCCCGATGGCGGGCGCGCGCGCACACACACACACACTGCTGTCAGTGGTCTTGTGTGACACTTGGCCCCTGAACCGTCGGCTACACAACGATGGGACTTTAGTTTTCATTCTCCATACACACTCGTTAATTCACAGCACACACTCATACGACGGTGACATTAACGCGCGCCGCCACGTCTGCTCATAGCGCAGCAACAATGAAGCAGCGTCAGGCCGTGACACCGTGGAACCGAGACATGACACAGCGGCCCAGTGGAAATGTTCTCAGAATCAGCTCCGGTGACCGCGGCGCTGACGAGTCGAGAGCGTCATATGTGTTGGTAGAGCACGGCCGCTGCAGCGACCCTCCGACAGTCCCATCGCTGCGTGTCAATCCCCCCTCTCACTTTCTCTCCGCGCCCCCATCTCTCTCCAGCTGCCCTTTCAAAATAAAGGCATAAAAAGCCAGAGAAAAAAACAAAGTAGGGGAAACACTGCTTTGTTTTCTCTGTCTTTTTATGGTTTAGTCATGTAATTCTTTCATTGGTGCAGTAGCAGCGTTCAGTTACCATGAGCGTAGTTGTGACCTGTTGTGATCATGGCATGGCATATATTTTTTATATAAGTCCCTTTGACTAAACTCCTAAAAAAAAGCGTGATTTATAGTCGAGAATATGGCACTTTTGGCATATGGCACCAGGGCAGTTGCTAGGAATTCTGGGCCCCCTGAAAGAATACTAAAGTGGGCCCCTGCCCCCTGACTTTTCCACTTTTTTTCATAGACTACGTATGTATTATCATTTCCTGGCAATACAGGACTAGTTAAATATAAAACACAATTTTATACAATATAAGTAGGGGGTCCCCGCTCCATCTCTCCATCAGTTTGGGGGTCCTCGGCCTGGAAAACGTTGAAGACCCCTGCTCTACACACATAATTTTTTCAGAATTTGTAAGACAAACTTGTTGGGCAGCGGGTCTTAATATTGACGGGCGGGTCGGATCCGGGTTGTAGTCAGAAATAATCATGGGTGACGGGTCGGGACACGGGCTTAAAAACCAACGGGTCGGGCGGGCGCGGGTTTCCAAAATTGGACCCGTGCAGGACTCTGGCTCATAGTCACACACACACACAGACTCTAGAACCAGCTTCATGTGATTACAGTTACAGACACACACTGGTAACATACAAATGCATACAAATGCTCCTCTCCCACACTCTAACACACACAGGTAACTTCATGTGATTACACACACACACACACACACACACACACACACACACACACACACACACACAGTTAACCTAATGTGGTTACAGCTCCTTCATATCAGTGCTTATAGAAAGATGATCATGTGTCTGTCTGATCAGCTCTGTCTTGACCTTAAGATCGTGGGTTTGATTCCCATGTTGACAGAGAGGAAATTTTCTAGTTAGTGTGAATGCTGGAAGCATTCACACTATTGTTATTCGGTTCGGCCATTTTCTGCCTTTCTTTGTCATGTAACTAGTCCTTCATACTTTGTGCTATTTCAACAATTCAAATATCAAAATGTTCAGCCTTTTCGGGACAGGTGTGCTATGTCTTTTCTCTTTTCAACTATTCATACTTTTTGCAATATTCAACTATTTCTGATTTTTTTTTCCCCATAGAGAATGCATTGGAACAGTCTTGAAACTCTTCAAATCTTCTTACTTCTTTCAGCCTTTAAAGCGTCCACATACTTTCAGCTAGAGACTTCATTCAAATTCTGAGCTGTAGACAAACTTCTAATGTATTCATCCTGTATTTACAACTTTTTCATAGCTTGCACTGTTTTTGAGATAAATCCTTTAAAAGCACATGAGGATTTCTGACAAATTTCACACTTTTCAATGAGTGTGTATGGGGTTGGATCAGAGTGAGTGACATCATCGTTAGAGTGAGAGGGATCGAAAAAACATTCAGGATTTTTTCTGGATAAATTGCCAGCACGGCCACAAATTAAACTCTAGACACATGATTTCCTCACCGGTTTGTAGCCACACTTGTTGTGTCTCATTTAATGTGCTCAAAACAGCAGACAGACTTACAGAATTGTCTCAGTGAGCCTAATTGTCCAGCTAGACCCGCTCCAGTGGCTCATCCACTTCAATATAAAAGTAGGAGCTGATTTTTTTAGAAAAGCAGAAATGCCCCCCTTTTCTACCTTGCGACGGCAAGAAAAGTTTTTGCCCTACAAACATTTAATGCACATGAATGTGCTCAGGAAGGTCTCCTTGCCCAGATGGTCAGGACCACATTCTGATAAGAGTTACGGTTCTCTTTTTTGGGAAGCTGCTCAGAGCTCAAATCTCTCTGCTCTGCTCTGCTCTGTGTGCAGTTGGTCCAGCTGTAGTGGCCAGCTCGTTATCAAAGTCTATAAATAGAACAGGTCAGGTGCAGCCTGGCTGCTCGTTAAGATGTTTTTAAACACAGCCCCACACACACACATGATAAACCAGACTGACAGAGGATGTCCACGCACAAACACAGGCATCACACTCACACACAGACACACACAGACACTCACACACAGTCTCACATGCACACATACACAAACAGACAATTCCATTCCATTCTTCATTCTTCCATTCTTAGATAATAATTTAAAATATTTTTTAAATGCAGCCAGGGAGCTCTCTGCTCTCATGGGCTGAATGAGAGCAGGAGAAGGAGCTCAACTTTGTAACTTGCTGTTAAAGGGATAGTTCACCCTAGAATGATATTTCGCTCATTACTGTATCTACTCACCCTCATGTGGACTAAGGGCTGGAAGAAGTTTCAGAGTCCTCCGTCCCTTCTCTGAGTTACAGGGGGTCTCAGCGTAGCAGTGCATGTCCATATAACGGTTGTAAAGGGACACCAGAGCTCTTCGTAAAAAAACACACACAAAAAAACATCCAAATACCTCCATGATGCTCGTATGTAATGTCCGTCTTGTGCTGAAGCCCCAAATTGCGTAATTGTCCCGAAAAAAATTAAATAAGTCTATATTTTAAGCTTGTTTGTAGCGGAAGCTTCTCAAAGCTCCTCTTCCTGGTCCGTCCAAATCTCGCGTGATTCGCAGTAACCGCACTGACGCCGGCGCAAATCACGCGAGATTTGGACGGACCAGGAAGAGGAGCTTTGAGAAGCTTCCGCTACAAACAAGCTTAAAATATAGATTTATTTAATTTTTTTCGGGACAATTACGCAATTTGGGGCTTCAACACAAGACGGACATTACATACGAGCAGCATGGAGGTATTTGGATGTTTTTTTGTGTGTGTTTTTTTACGAAGAGCTCTGGTGTCCCTTTACAACCGTTATATGGACATGCACTGCTACACTAAGACCCCCTGTAACTCAGAGAAGGGACGGAGGACTCTGAAACTTCTTCCAGCCCTTAGTCCACATGAGGGTGAGTAGATAATGAGCGAAATATCATTCTAGGGTGAACTATCCCTTTAAGTGCTTTTTAATTCATTTTAATTCACCAAAAAATAGTCACAGGTCACAAAAAAGTCCTCTTCTTGCTTGGTGTGGCTAATTTCTGCACTTTCCTTACTTTTTTTTTAAGCATCATTGAAAAATCTCACATTCATGAAAGTCTCAACCTCTTTTGCACAATTCCACGGTAGTGTAGGGGTTAGGGGGGCTGCTTGTCAACCCCAAGGTCACTGGTTCAAATCCAAGGGAAGAACTCTTGTTATGTTATGTTGAATTCTGCTCTCCTCCACCGCCTTCAATTGGTTACAGGTGTTTGTTATCTCCTTGATTACTCATACCAGTTTGCAGCACATCATCACATTACAATGAATGACAACAGTCTTGAAAGCAGTGTGCTCTCTGTAGCTGAGTGGCAGAGTGAAGGATTTATGATCATAAGGTCATAGGTTTGATTCCTGCCTCAGTCATTTCACATCATTGCTTGACTTTTGATTCCAATTATTCAGCTGTCATTGGACAGTCTTTGATTCCTCATAGTATAAAGCTCATTGTAACTCAGGTTCTCTGTGGCCGTATGGTTAGTGTGTTAGGTTACCACTCATGGAGTTGTGGGTTCAATTCCTTCCATGGACATGTTTCTTGTATGCCATTCCGCATGTCTTTGTCAATTTATTCTGCTAATTCAGCATGGTTCAGCATTGGGTTTCAGCATTCACACGCTTGTTCCGTTAGGAAATGCTGTTTCTAGTTATCATCATTAGTGTGAATGCTGGAAGCATTCACACTATTGTTATTCGGTTCGGCCATTTTCTGCCTTTCTTCGTCATGTAACTAGTCCTTCATACTTTGTGCTATTTCAACAATTCAAATATCAAAATGTTCAGCCTTTTCGGGACAGGTGTGCTATGTCTTTTCTCTTTTCAACTATTCATACTTTTTGCAATATTCAACTATTTCTGATTTTTTTTTCCCCATAGAGAATGCATTGGAACAGTCTTGAAACTCTTCAAATCTTCTTACTTCTTTCAGCCTTTAAAGCGTCCACATACTTTCAGCTAGAGACTTCATTCAAATTCTGAGCTGTAGACAAACTTCTAATGTATTCATCCTGTATGTACAACTTTTTCATAGCTTGTACCGTTTTTGAGATAAATCCTTTAAAAGCACATGAGGATTTCTGACAAATTTCACACTTTTCAATGAGTGTGTATGGGGTTGGGTCAGAGTGAGTGACATCATCGTTAGAGTGAGAGGGATCGAAAAAACATTCAGGATTTTTTCTGGATAAATTGCCAGCACGGCCACAAATTAAACTCTAGACACATGATTTCCTCACCGGTTTGTAGCCACACTTGTTGTGTCTCATTTAATGTGCTCAAAACAGCAGACAGACTTACAGAATTGTCTCTATGAGCCTAATTGTCCAGCTAGACCCGCTCCAGTGGCTCATCCACTTCAATAGAAAAGTAGGAGCTGATTTTTTTAGAAAAGCAGAAATGCCCCCCTTTTCTACCTTGCGACCCTGAGAAAAGTTTTTGCCCTACAAACATTTAATGCACATCAATGTGCTCAGGAAGGTCTGCTTGCCCAGATGGTCAGGACCATTCTGATAAGAGGTACGGTTCTCTTTTTCTGGGCTGTTTTGGGAAGCTGCTCAGAGCACAAATCTCTCTGCTCTGCTCTGCTCTGCTCTGCTCTGTGTGCAGTTGGTCCAGCTGTAGCGGCCAGCTCGTTATCATGTCTATAAATAGAACAGGTGCAGGTGCAGCCTGGCCGCTCGTTAAGATGTTTTTAAACACAGCCCCACACACACACATGATAAACTAGACTGACAGAGGATGTCCACGCACAAACACAGGCATCACACTCACACAGACAGACACACACAGACACTCACACACATACACAAACAGACAAACACACAAACACAACACTGTTCCACACAGTAAAATGTAAGCATGGTAGTCGCCATGGTAACTTCTGAGGGCAGGCTGCCAATCAATCAGATCATTAGGGAGAGAGGAGTTTTATGGCGCTTAACAGTTTTACTTTCTGCACATGTACACGCAGACAGAGAGACCGTCAGACTCACACACCCAGACACACACACACACACACACACACACACACACACACACACACACACACACACACACACACACACACACACACACACACACACACACACACACACACACACACACACACACAGGTTTTCAGCTCAAATTCATCAGGCTCTCAATTATTTTATACTTTTGATGTAAACATCTCCAACAATTTATATTTTTCTCATGAATTTAAGTTCAGACGTTTAGTCTTTCCAACTCTATTAATAGTAGTACAATTACAGGTGGAGCCTGGGACATAGGATGCAGCTTTTAACATGTGTCCTATCTATCTATCTATCTATCTATCTATCTATCTATCTATCTATCTATCTATCTATCTATCTATCTATCTATCTATCTATCTATCTATCTATCTATCTATACCCCTCCCTATTTTTTAACCCCTCTGTCTTCTTTCTTTCTTTCTTTCTTTCTTTCTTTCTTTCTTTCTTTCTTTCTTTTACTCCTTCATTTGTATTTTACGTAACTTTTTATATCCTTCCCTCTCTATCCATCCATCCATCTACCTCTTTCTATCTATCATCCCCCTCTCTCTTTTTCTTCTTTCTTTCTTTCTTTCTTTCTTTCTTTCACTCCATTTCTGACTTTTTACTTCTTTGTTTGTTTGATTGTTTCTTTCTTTCTTTCTATTCCTTTTCTCTTCCTTTGTTTTTACTCCATTTCTTTCTTTCTTTCTTTCTTTCTTTCTTTCTTTCTTTCACTCCATTTCTGTCTTTTTACTTCTTTGTTTGTTTGATTCTTTCTTTCTACTCCTTTTCTCTTCCTTTGTTTTTACTCCATTTCTTTCTTTCTTTCTTTCTTTCTTTCTTTCTTTCACTCCATTTCTGTCTTTTTACTTCTTTGTTTGTTTGATTCTTTCTTTCTTTCTTTCTTTCTGTCCTTTTCTTTTTTCTCTCTTGTTTCAATCTTTCTTTCTTTCTTTCTTTCAACAATTTCTTCAGCTCATTCAGCATTGCTTCCAGTATTCACACCATTTCCATTCTTGGAAATGTTTTTTCTAGTTAGTGTGAATGCTGGAAGCATTCACACTATTGTTATTCGGTTCGGCCATTTTCTGCCTTTCTTCGTCATGTAACTAGTCCTTCATACTTTGTGCTATTTCAACAATTCAAATATCAAAATGTTCAGCCTTTTCGGGACAGGTGTGCTATGTCTTTTCTCTTTTCAACTATTCATACTTTTTGCAATATTCAACTATTTCTGATTTTTTTTTCCCCATAGAGAATGCATTGGAACAGTCTTGAAACTCTTCAAATCTTCTTACTTCTTTCAGCCTTTAAAGCGTCCACATACTTTCAGCTAGAGACTTCATTCAAATTCTGAGCTGTAGACAAACTTCTAATGTATTCATCCTGTATTTACAACTTTTTCATAGCTTGTACCGTTTTTGAGATAAATCCTTTAAAAGCACATGAGGATTTCTGACAAATTTCACACTTTTCAATGAGTGTGTATGGGGTTGGGTCAGAGTGAGTGACATCATCGTTAGAGTGAGAGGGATCGAAAAAACATTCAGGATTTTTTCTGGATAAATTGCCAGCACGGCCACAAATTAAACTCTAGACACATGATTTCCTCACCGGTTTTTATGAGCCTAATTGTGCAGCTAGATCCGCTCCAGTGGCTCATCCACTTCAATAGAAAAGTAGGAGCTGATTTTTTTAGAAAAGCAGAAATGCCCCCCTTTTCTACCTTGCGACCCTGAGAAAAGTTTTTGCCCTACAAACATTTAATGCACATCAATGTGCTCAGGAAGGTCTCCTTGCCCAGATGGTCAGGAGGACCACATTCTGATAAGAGTTACGGTTCTCTTTTTCTGGGCTGTTTTGGGAAGCTGCTCAGAGCTCAAATCTCTCTGCTCTGCTCTGCTCTGTGTGCAGTTGGTCCAGCTGTAGTGGCCAGCTCGTTATCAAAGTCTACAGTGCAGGTGCAGCCTGGCCGCTCGTTAAGATGTTTTTAAACACAGCCCCACACACACACATGATAAACCAGACTGACAGAGGATGTCCACGCACAAACACAGGCATCACACTCACACAGACAGACACACACAGACACTCACACACAGTCACACACACACACAGATACACAAACAGACAAACACACAAACACAACACTGTTCCACACAGTAAAATGTAAGCATGGTAGTCGCCATGGTAACTTCTGAGGGCAGGATGCCAATCAATCAGATCATTAGGGAGAGAGGAGTTCTGTGGCTTTCTGCACATGTACACACAGACAGAGAGACCGTCAGACTCACACACCCAGACACACACACACACACACACACAGGTTTTCAGCTCAAATTCATCAGCCTCTCAATTATTTTATACTTTTGATGTAAACATCTCCAACAATTAATTTTTTTCTCATGAATTTATCTATCTATCTATCTATCTATCTATCTATCTATCTATCTATCTATCTATCTATCTATCTATCTATCTATCTATCTATCTATCTATCTATCTATCTATCTATCTATCCCCCTCCCTATTTTTAACCCCTCTGTCTCCTTTTTTTCTTTCTTTCTTTCTTCTACTCCTTCATTTGTATTTTACGTAACTTTTTCTATCCTTCCCTCTCTATCCATCCATCCATCCATCCATCCATCCATCCATCCATCTACCTCTTTCTATCTATCATCCCCCTCTCTCTTTTTCTTTCTTTCTTTCTTTCTTTCTTTCTTTCTTTCTTTCTTTCTTTCCTTCTTTCTTTCACTCACTCCATTTCTGTCTTTTTACTTCTTTGTTTGTTTGATTGTTTCTTTCTTTCTTTCTATTCCTTTTCTCTTCCTTTGTTTTTACTCCATTTCTTTCTTTCTTTCTTTCACTCCATTTCTGTTTGTTTACTTCTTTGTTTGTTTGATTCTTTCTTTCTTTCTTTCTACTCCTTTTCTCTTCCTTTGTTTTTACTCCATTTCTTTCTTTCTTTCTTTCTTTCTTTCTTTCTTTCTTTCTTTCTTTCTTTCTTTCTTTCTTTCTTTCACTCCATTTCTGTCTTTTTACTTCTTTGTTTGTTTGATTCTTTCTTTCTTTCTTCCTTTCTTTCTTTCTTTCTGTCCTTTTCTTTTTTCTCTCTTGTTTCAATCTTTCTTCCTTTCTTTCTTTCTTTCTTTCAACAATTTCTTCAGCTCATTCAGCATTGCTGGAAGCATTCACACCATTTCCATTCTTGGAAATGTTTTTTCTAGTTAGTGTGAATGCTGGAAGCATTCACACTATTGTTATTCGGTTCGGCCATTTTCTGCCTTTCTTCGTCATGTAACTAGTCCTTCATACTTTGTGCTATTTCAACAATTCAAATATCAAAATGTTCAGCCTTTTCGGGACAGGTGTGCTATGTCTTTTCTCTTTTCAACTATTCATACTTTTTGCAATATTCAACTATTTCTGATTTTTTTTTTCCCCATAGAGAATGCATTGGAACAGTCTTGAAACTCTTCAAATCTTCTTACTTCTTTCAGCCTTTAAAGTGTCCACATACTTTCAGCTAGAGACTTCATTCAAATTCTGAGCTGTAGACAAACTTTTTAAGTATTCCTCTATGACTCAGCTTATTGATATCTTCAACAGTTTCTGATATTTGGCCGCTTTAAAATCATTAAGTTTTTTGACAAAATCCAGCTTTATAATGGGTGTGTGTTGCGTCTAACGAGCAGGGCTTAGAGTGAGTGACATCATCGCTAGAGTGAGAGGGATCGAAAAAACATTCAGGATTTTTTCTGGATAAATTGCCAGCACGGCCACAAATTAAACTCTAGACACATGATTTCCTCACTGGTTTGTAGCCACACTTGTCGTGTCTCATTTGATGTGTTCAAAACAGCAGACAGACTTACAGAATTGTCTCAGTGAGCCTAATTGTGCAGCTAGACCCGCTCCAGTGGCTCATCCACTTCAATATAAAAGTAGGAGCTGATTTTTTTAGAAAAGCAGAAATGCCCCCCTTTTCTACCTTGCGACCCTGAGAAAAGTTTTTGCCCTACAAACATTTAATGCACATCAATGTGCTCAGGAAGGTCTCCTTGCCCAGTAGTCATGGCCACATTCTGATAAGAGGTACGGTTCTCTTTTTCTGGGCTGTTTTCGGAAGCTGCTCAGAGCTCAAATCTCTCTGCTCTGCTCTGCTCTGTGTGCAGTTGGCCAGCTGTTGGGGCCAGCTCGTTATCAACGTCTATAAATAGAACTGTGCAGGTGCAGCCTGGCCGCTCGTTAAGATGTTTTTAAACACAGCCCCACACACACACATGATAAACCAGACTGACAGAGGATGTCCACGCACTAACACAGGCATCACACTCACACAGACAGACACACACAGACACTCACACACAGTCACACATGCACACATACACAAACACACAAACACACAAACACAACACTGTTCCACACAGTAAAATGTAAGCAGTTAGTTGAGTCGCCATGGTAACTTCTGAGGGCAGGCTGCCACGCAGGTCTAATCAATCAGATCATTAGGGAGAGAGGAGTTCTGTGGCTTTCTGCACATGTACACGCAGACAGAGAGACCGTCAGACACACACACACACACACACAGGTTTTCAGCTCACATTCATCAACCTCTCAATTATTTTATACTTTTGATGTAAACATCTCCAACAATTTATATTTTTCTCATGAATTTAAGTTCAGACGTTTAGTCTTTCCAACTCTATTAACTAGTACAATTACAGGTGGAGCCTGGGACATAGGACGCAGCTTTTAACATCTATCTATCTATCTATCTATCTATCTATCTATCTATCTATCTATCTATCTATCTATCTATCTATCTATCTATCTATCTATCTATCTATCTATCTATCTATCTATCTATCTATAAACCCTTTGTCTCTTTTTTTCTCTCTTTTTCTTTCTTTCTTTTACTCCTTCATTTGTATTTTACATAACTTCTTTCTATCTTTCCCTCCCTATCCATCCATCCATCCATCTACCTCTTTCTATCTATCATCCCCCTCTCTCTTTTTCTTCTTTCTTTCTTTCTTTCTTTCTTTCACCCCATTTCTTTTTACTTCTTTGTTTCTTTCTGTTTTTCTTTCTACTCCTTTTCTCTTTCTATGTTTCTACCCCATTTCTTTCTTTCTTTCTACTGCTCTCTGTATATCTATCTCTTTCATTTATCCACCCCAATATCTTTCCTTCTTTCTTACTACTCCTCTGTCTCTTTCATTCATTCTCTATTCTCTTTATGTTCTATTATTCTGTTTTTCTTACCTTTTTCTTTCTCTATCTACCCTTCTCTCTGTGTCTTCTTTCTTTCTGTCCTTTTGTTCTTTCTTTCTTTCTCCATCTACCCTTCCCATTTTCTTTCTTTCCTTCTGTCCTTTTCTTCTTTCTTTCTTTCTTCAGCTCATTCAGCATTGTTTCAACAATTTCTTCAGCTCATTCAGCATTGCTTCCAGCATTCACACCATTTCCATTCTTGGAAATGTTTTTTCTAGTTATTATTAGTGTGAATGCTGGAAGCATTCACACTATTGTTATTCGGTTCGGCCATTTTCTGCCTTTCTTCGTCATGTAACTAGTCCTTCATACTTTGTGCTATTTCAACAATTCAAATATCAAATTGTTCAGCCTTTTCGGGACAGGTGTGCTATGTCTTTTCTCTTTTCAACTATTCATACTTTTTGCAATATTCAACTATTTCTGATTTTTTTTTCCCCATAGAGAATGCATTGGAACAGTCTTGAAACTCTTCAAATCTTCTTACTTCTTTCAGCCTTTAAAGCGTCCACATACTTTCAGCTAGAGACTTCATTCAAATTCTGAGCTGTAGACAAACTTCTAATGTATTCATCCTGTATGTACAACTTTTTCATAGCTTGTACCGTTTTTGAGATAAATCCTTTAAAAGCACATGAGGATTTCTGACAAATTTCACACTTTTCAATGAGTGTGTATGGGGTTGGGTCAGAGTGAGTGACATCATCGTTAGAGTGAGAGGGATCGAAAAAACATTCAGGATTTTTTCTGGATAAATTGCCAGCACGGCCACAAATTAAACTCTAGACACATGATTTCCTCACCGGTTTGTAGCCACACTTGTTGTGTCTCATTTAATGTGTTCAAAACAGCAGACAGACTTACAGAATTGTCTCAGTGAGCCTAATTGTCCAGCTAGACCCGCTCCAGTGGCTCATCCACTTCAATAGAAAAGTAGGAGCTGATTTTTTTAGAAAAGCAGAAATGCCCCCCTTTTCTACCTTGCGACCCTGAGAAAAGTTTTTGCCCTACAAACATTTAATGCACATTGCCTCGCTCAGGAAGGTCTGCTTGCCCAGATGGTCAGATGGCCACATTCTGATTAGAGGTACGGTTCTCTTTTTCTGGGCTGTTTTGGGAAGCTGCTCAGAGCTCAAATCTCTCTGCTCTGTGTGCAGTTGGTCCAGCTGTAGGGGCCAGCTCGTTATCAAAGTCTATAAATAGAACAGTGCAGCTGCAGCCTGGCCGCTCGTTAAGATGTTTTTAAACACAGCCCCACACACACACATGATAAACCAGACTGACAGAGAATGTCCACGCACAAACACAGGCATCACACTCACACAGACAGACACACACAGACACTCACACACAGTCACACATGCACGCATACACAAACAGATAAACACACAAACACAACACTGTTCCACACAGTAAAATGTAAGCATGGTAGTCGCCATGGTAACTTCTGAGGGCAGGCTGCCACACAGGTGTAATCAATCAGATCATTAGGGAGAGAGGAGTTTTGTGGCGCTTAAAGGGATAGTTCACCCTAGAATGATATTTCGCTCATTATCTACTCACCCTCATGTTGACTAAGGGCTGGAAGAATTCTCAGAGTCCACCGTCCCTTCTCTGAGTTACAGGGGGTCTCGGCATAGCAGTGCATGTCCATATAACGGTTGCAAAGGGACACCAGAGCTCTTCGTAAAAAAACACACAAAAAAACATCCTGGTCCGTCCAAATCTCGCGTGATTCGCAGTAACCGCACTGACGCCGGCGCAAATCACGCGAGATTTGGACGGACCAGGAAGAGGAGCTTCGAGAAGCTTCCGCTACAAACAAGCTTAAAATATAGACTTATTTAATTTTTTTCGGGACAATTACGCAATTTGGGGCTTCAGCACAAGACGGACATTACATACGAGCATCATGGAGGTATTTGGATGTTTTTTTGTGTGTGTTTTTTTTACGAAGAGCTCTGGTGTCCCTTTGCAACCGTTATATGGACATGCACTGCTACGCCAAGACCCCCTGTAACTCAGAGAAGGGACGGTGGACTCTGAGAATTCTTCCAGCCCTTAGTCAACATGAGGGTGAGTAGATAATGAGCGAAATATCATTCTAGGGTGAACTATCCCTTTAACAGTTTTACTTTCTGCACATGTACACGCAGACAGAGAGACCGTCAGACTCACACACACACACACACACACAGGTTTTCAGCTCAAATTCATCAGGCTCTCAATTATTTTATACTTTTGATGTAAACATCTCCAACAATTTATATTTTTCTCATGAATTTAAGTTCAGACGTTTAGTCTTTCCAACTCTATTAATAGTAGTACAATTACAGGTGGAGCCTGGGACATAGGATGCAGCTTTTAACATGTGTCCTATCTATCTATCTATCTATCTATCTATCTATCTATCTATCTATCTATCTATCTATCTATCTATCTATCTATACCCCTCCCTATTTTTTAACCCCTCTGTCTCCTTTCTTTCTTTCTTTCTTTCTTTCTTTCTTTCTTTCTTTCTTTCTTTCTTTCTTTCTTTCTTTCTTTCTTTCTTCTACTCCTTCATTTGTATTTTACGTAACTTTTTATATCCTTCCCTCTCTATCCATCCATCCATCCATCCATCCATCCATCCATCTACCTCTTTCTATCTATCATCCCCCTCTCTCTTTTTCTTCTTTCTTTCTTTCTTTCTTTCTTTCTTTCTTTCTTTCTTTCTTTCTTTCTTTCTTTCTTTCACTCCATTTATGTCTTTTTACTTCTTTGTTTGTTTGATTGTTTCTTTCTTTCTTTCTATTCCTTTTCTCTTCCTTTGTTTTTACTCCATTTCTTTCTTTCTTTCTTTCTTTCTTTCTTTCTTTCTTTCTTTCTTTCTTTCACTCCATTTCTGTCTTTTTACTTCTTTGTTTGTTTGATTCTTTCTTTCTTTCTACTCCTTTTCTCTTCCTTTGTTTTTACTCCATTTCTTTCTCTCTTTCTTTCTTTCTTTCTTTCTTTCTTTCTTTCTTTCTTTCTTTCTTTCTTTCTTTCTTTCTGTCCTTTTCTTTTTTCTCTCTTGTTTCAATCTTTCTTTCTTTCAACAATTTCTTCAGCTCATTCAGCATTGCTTCCAGCATTCACACCATTTCCATTCTTGGAAATGTTTTTTCTAGTTATTATATAGGCTACAACTACAATCCTAATAAAAACATACTTATTCAGCACCAAACAGACTGATATTTCAAAATGTAGCTACATTCAAATTTAGTTCCTTCTGTCAACCAAAGTATCAAATACACTCATTTCTATCAATATGTATCTCTAATATCTCCTCCAAAGCTGCCTGTCATAGATTAAATTCACCAACAGATCCTTGTGTGGAGATAACCTAGATTATAAAGTTTAGCCGAAAATACGACCAACAACTGATACATTTACCACTGGCTTTCAACAGAGGTGAATGCATGCAGACAAAGGTGTTAACAAGACATTTAATAAATGCTAAGGGCGCTGGAAAATGACTTTCATCTCCAGACCACATTCCACATCTAGACTCTAGCTAAATGGACTGGAGGCTTGCATCTCTCCTCCTACCCGCAGCAGCAGTAGCTGTGCTGAGCATGGAGGTTTAGTGCTTGCTTATGCCACAAAGTTTTACATTTTTACTAGTGCTGGTGTAGTGTATTATTCACCTGAACTTTTAGCTTTAACATCATGTATTATGTTTATTCTTTGTATGTGTGCCCTTTTTTGGGAATTGAAGGAAAGTGTGAATTGGTGCTTTACTTCACGGACATGTTTTGCTTTAGAAGTAAACAAATCGAAGGTAGATGTTATAAGAAAGATAGACGCATATACATTTATAGATATATAAAGATGTTGCATTAGGTGTTTAGTTAACAGTAATAGATTAGATAATGAGTGGCTCTTGTGAAATGTACCCTAGGAGAATATCTTTCCTGTTGTTCACATTTTTCCTGTGAGAGCCTTGCTTAAGTTTATGTTAGACTCGTCCGGAGTATGAATGCAAGATCGTAAAACTCTATAGGCTAGATCCTGTCTCATGTTCATAGACGCAAGACATGAACTGCGTATGTTAAACACTTACAGGAATTGTTTAGATTAACAGAGACATGGATTGTTCATGTTAATGTTGAACACTTAATGCCTATTATGGTAAGCTATATCCTTATGTTGGGAGAAGGTGGAGTTTTGGAGTTAGAAAGTATATATGATCATGGTGTTGAGCCATTGAGAGGAAGATCTCACTTTGGCACCAGGGATGCTTCAGGATTCGGCATTTTTGTACACTGTTCTTCTACTTGTTAATAAACTTCTTTTTGAACACAAGTGAAGACGTGTCGGCGGTGATCCCTTCTTTTCATCAACACATCAATATACCACACTGGCATTAACGGCGCCGTTAATACGGCCCAGCAGCACTAACTTCAACAAATGCCCACCTTCGAGAGAAGCATGAGTTTACTCTTGTTTTGCTTTTTCCCCCTCTTGCTCGTGCCTGACTCGTAGGTTCTTTTCGAAGCCGTGATCACGTCTTCACCTGCAGCTGCTTGACAAGTGCCTGCAGCGCATGCATCTGACCAGTGATTGGTCAGATCTACGCGTGACGGCGCGTGCGGTGTCAGATTACAAAAAAAAAAGGTCTCTTCTCCCTCTTCTCCTGCCTTGCGCTGACAGCTGATCCAGTAGCGCGCACCACGGCTGTGCATATGCGCATCCTTTGTGCAAAACGGGGCCCCTATTGGATCGCGGGGCCCTACGCACTATGCGTGACCTGCCCCCAGCGCGCAGTGCGCATTGATCCTTTTTTCCTTTTTGGGGTATTTCTTTTACTGTGTGGGAGATCTCCAACAACGAAGGCGGGGAGGCAGCAAGTGGGACAGATTTGCCCAGTCCACTCCCTGAGCAGCGCACGTTTCACAGACAAGCCACAAAGCAGAATGTAAACAACGTCACGCGGTCCAGCACCTTGGACAAGCTGCAGGGGGGGGTGTCGGAACAGCGGTGTTTCGAAGTGGGGGTATTTCGGAACAGCGGGGTGTCGAAGTGGAGGTGTGTCGGAATGGAGAGCTGTCCCCTGGCTGGACCAAGGATTTCAAAGTGTGGGCTGGCTTGACTTCAGTAGCTGAGGGGCCGGGGTGAGTGTGAGGAAGACTGTGTGTCTGTGTGTGTGCGTGTAGGTGAGTGAGTGAGGAGGAGCAGAGGAAGAAGTGAGAGCTGTCAGATAAGTTTGTGTTATGTTGTTGTAGTTACGTCGGGTCGGACGCTACAATATCAATAAAAACATGTGCTTAACATAGACGTCGGACGCGAAATAGCCGCGGAGCGGAGCCAGTTTCCAGAGCGCGCACCTCCGCGCCAGGCTCGTGTGTTTATTCATGAGCGCGAGAGAGATTAACACACACATTCACACAGGCTACACACACATACGGGCTACACGTAGCCTACACATTCCCACAGACACACAGCTGAGGGGCTGAGGCATGGCACGGAGAAATGCGCATCTGGTGGCGTGCCCCCCAGTGGGTGCTCAACCTGGTCAGTGGGTTCACCGGAGCAGCCACGGAATAGCCTTCTATGCCTGAATCGATTTCATATCAACCCGAAATTGACAAAGACAAAAACTAAGGGAATTTTATCTATAATTTCAGTACGTTTTAGTTAGTTTCGTAAACACACAATACAGTTTCAGTTAGTTATCGTTTTTTCATTTGATTATAGTTTTTATTTATTTCAGTTAACAAAAATGTTTTTTCAACTCTAGTTTTCGTCATTTCGTTCGTTTTCGTTAACGATAATAACCTTGCTTGCCAGGGTGACTTGTTGGAATGGTGGGACGTTCGCATGTTGGAATAGCGGTATGTGTATAAGGTGGGATGTCGGAATGACAGCACCTTTCCTGACCTGGCTCCCCTGTATTCAGCCACACATTTTTAAGATCATGTTATTTCTCTCTCTCTCTGTCTCTCTCTCTCTCTCTCAAATTCAAATTTGCTTTATTGACATGAATATTACAAAGACTATGTTGCCAAAGCATAAAGACTCAATGAAACCAAACAACGTCATACAGAATAAAAACTTGAGAGAATAAATCAATAATCCTAATAAACAATAATAAGATAATAAGTGATGATGAAAATAGTGATAGTTTACAACAATAACATCAGAAATAAATGAGATAAACAGTCTTACATTGAAACATTTTGACATGCAATGACATATTCTCCTGCCAGTTCTGTCTCTCTCTCTCTGTATGCATGTGAGTGTGTGTGCTGGGGTGGGGGGGTTGCTCTTAAACATGTAAAGCACTTTGTGCTACGTTTTTAATGTATGAAAAGTGCTTTATAGATAAAGTTTGATTTGATTTGATTCTGTGCCAGTGCTCTACTGCAGGTAATACACTGACAATGTACATTTACTTCTCACAACTCCATGTTAAATAACCCAAACTTTGGAATATTTTGTTTTTTAATCCTTCCTGTAACAGAGAAAGTTCAGTTTCTCCTCACAGTCTCTTCTCTGAAACACTGTGGTGCTGTTTTTCAGCACAATGGCACAGAGCTTCTTCTTTGGACAACTCGCAAAATCCTGGCTCTCCACTGTTTCTCCACCAACCCACATCCATCCACCAGCCAAGTAACGCAGGCCCGTCCACACCTACCAACATTTAGCAGAGAGATATTATTAACACAGAGCACTAGTTTGGTTGGTTACAAACACACTGTGGTAAACAATCGTACCTCTCTGCTGTCAGCCTGTTGTATCACCTCATTTGCAAAATCCTGGTCATCTGGAGTCTTTAGGGTGGCGAGATCATAGCGATAGTTTTGGTCCACCGAGGCAGGCTTACTTATGTCCACTGCCTTCATCTCCCTGCAGTACTGTAGTGCCTCTTCCCAAGTCTTCCTCTCCTTCACCAGAACCAGCCTCTCGTCAAAACATAGGATATTATGTTCAGCACCACAGACATCGCCGTCCCATTTTTCTTTGTCAGAGAACTTAATAGCACAGTGTTCGTGCCTCAATGGCTCTGCAAGAAGAAAAAGTAAAGATAACGATTTCTCGTGGAGATCATGGTGAAGGTAGGCTACAGCTCCATGGCATCACAGAAACACAAAGAGGATGAGGAGGAGCTTCTTCCCTCAGGCCATCAGACTGTTGAACTCTACATAACATCACACACACACATACACTTCCATGCACTACTGCACTTTGGACTTTTAAATAATATACACACATCCAGAGACTTTGATTTTAATAATGTAAAAAAAATAAAAAACATTTTGTACCACCCTCTTTGGTTTTAAATATCCTTCTCTTCTTCTTTTATTTTCTCCTATCTTTATTTATGTACTGTATATGCAAATGATCAAAGGTACATAAGAATTTCACTGTAATTACTTGTAATTATGTGGCAATAAAGTCAACTTAATTCAACACATGGACCTCCTCTGCAGCCAACTGCCTGAGCCAGGCCAAGGCAGCCCGTTAAAAAGGTGTGGCTCCTCCCACTGAGCCTAATATATACCCCAAAATAACAATCTGGACTCATTTCACCTTTATAACTTAATTCGATAATAACTTGCATCTATTCAGGCTTACAAAAACTGCTCCTTGCCCTCCACAAAAAATCATCTTTAGGTTCATATTTGCCCTTTAAGCATATTAATATTATAGATTATTGTATAGGGATAGGCCTCTAATACAAAATAAGGGGATAGTTCAACATTTTGGCAAATTGGCCCATTGCCATGATCCCTATAGTCATAGTAAGTTTGTTACCTTTAATTGTCAGTGTAAGCTATTTTTAGAACGGTGGAGCCGAGCTGCAAGCTGCTCAGAGCTACGCTACGGAGGCTGATCAAGAGCGTTTTGGACTTGTTGGATTGTGTATTTGATGAGTTCAAAAGTTCAAAATCATTTATCTCTCGGACAAGAGCAGTGCTGCTTCACAACAAGACAAAAACAGTACAAAAGAAGAGCTGCAGAAAGTACTAAAAACATACAGTAAAATCTTAAAATGCAATATGCCTCAGAGAGTAGAGAGTGACAGATTTACAGACCCACAAGCATTCATACACATCATCACACAAGCTGCTCATTCATAAATTTAATGGACAGTGGGATGAACGAGTTTTTGAGGCAGTTGTGCCTGCACAGAGGGACTCGGCATCTTCTACCTGAATTTAAGAGCACATATTCAGGGAGAAGTGCGTGCATTGAATCTGTAGAGTTTGCCAACCTAATGGTGGCCTGTTCAAACAGATCTTGAGGTGTACATGGGACAGGGGAACCCAAGATTTTGCTAGCCGTCTTAACCAGATTAAGTATTTGAGATTTGGCTTTTACTGTGAGATTACCGAACTAGGACGTAATGCCGTATCTAAGGATGGACTCAATGGCAGCGCAATAGAAGATGTTCATGATGTTAGAGCTAACGCCAAACAAGCGGAGTCGCCTGAGAAAATGGAGGCGCTGATGGATTCTGGTGATGAGTTTGATGCGTTTGAGTTGCTATGACTATGGGATTATGGCAATGGGCCAATTTGCCAAAATGTTGAACTATCCCTTTAACATCATATTTGAGGCTTGTTCATCATGTAAAATGAAAAAATATAATCTACAAAATATTTTGAGGCTACTGGACTAAAAACCTGAAAGCCATGACGTCATTCAGACATCATGCTGACAGTGCTTACCATTTGACTCCCAGTGGGTGAAACCAGCTTTCTCTTCTCCTCTGGACCATTTCCATGGACTGGTGGTGTTCTCTCTGTGCAAACCTATCCAGCCACCCCTACCACCAATTTGGTCATTCACCTCCTTATTTCTGATGGTGACCAGGTCAGTGTGATGTGTCCTGCAGAAGGTTTGCGCCAGCGTCCAGTTCCATCCAGAGTCAACCTCGTCAGTGTATTCTACAATCACAGGATTTCTCAGAGATTCCACATTCCCACACAGAGAGGGAAGAAGGAGCAGCAGGACGAGAACCTTCATCTTCATGGTTTGTACAGGAGTTACCTGAGAATTCATATAGAGCATCAAACAATATGTAGTTTTATTAATATTTGTCATGTCAGAAAGCTTATTGAGCTGTTTTACTTTAAAGGTGAGGTGACTGGTTCTCCACTAAGCAGAAGTTTATCTTTCATTATACAACAAGTAGTTCCGACCAAGCAATCTGATTGGTCAACAAGACATTTAGAATGTACTCACATCAGCATGACAGCACACCTAACTCATCACTAAACATACTACTCCGACATGCTAATTTGATCAGTCCACACAGTAGCTACATCCTGCACATCTGCAGTCATTTGTCAAACACATATTTTTATGGGCACAGTATTTTTTCAGCCTAGTCCCGGCAAACATAGTTTTTCCTTCCTCCGTTTCCAAAAAATTCCACATTCACACCAACACCTTGTGTTGTAAGGAGCCATTCAGATGTAGCGTTTTGCACACAAATCTATTACTTTCAATGTAGACATATATCAAGTGCGCAAAGCGGCATCATACAGTATGCATTCCGACCTGTTTCTCTAGTGCCCAGTTTTTGGAAAAAAAAAGAACAAAAACACAGTTTATGGATGATAGGCCCAAAGCAAGAAAATATATCTGATTTGTGTTTACTGTACATGTGGACAGGGCCTTCACTTGAGATAGTTTATACCAAATAAATAAATAAATAGTCCCTATAACCAGCCTTTGTATTGAGGCCCGATAAGACATAATTTCACAAGATATTATTACATCACTGTGATATAATTTCTCTTAAGCTTTTTAAAGGAATGCTTTTATGTTTTGCTTTAAGAGATCAAAACAATTTTCAATTTCTCAGGCGAGCTTGTACAAAGCCTTTAAAAAAAAAGGTTGATGTAAAGTACAACACGACTGGAACTTTACACATCACTCTACTTTAGCATATTATAGCAGTTATTATCGGTCTTAAATTGCAACAAACATTGCTCAGACAAAAATATATTTCAATATTCAGTTGTGTGTATAACAGGACTCACCTTGGCCAGGAGCAGCAGTGTCGCCAGCTTAGAATCTAACATCCAACCTCAGGTGCAACACTAAGCACAGTAACCCTGTCCTCTCTGATATTTATAAGGTCATGAGCCACCCAGCCATCCTCGCTGTCTCGAAATCTTCCCGTTTCCTAAATCCTCTGGCTAATCCCAGTGGAGCACATATACAAAGCAGTGCTAAGTGCCTGAGGGTGTTCAGTTTCTGTGAAGGTTGTGTCTCAGTAGGCCTATAGTCAAAGGAGCTATGGGTTTTTAATACAGGATGTATTATAACCTTTTTAAAGCTCCAGTTGGTAAGTTGACGAAAGTGAAAGTAAACTCTGCAACTTGGTCGGAAATTTCAAGACAATATTGTAGGCTGTAGGTGGAGCCAGAGGAGTTGGACTTACTCATTTAATGTCCGACTATCAGAATATAGTGGTTCCAGCAAATATGACTGACTCATTGTTACCAACTGAAGGTTTAATGCCTTTTTAAGGCCATAATTGGACCACCACCATACCACTTCATATTTCGTAACATTGAAACACACACCCTGGAATCATGGTTATTAGAAAATCAAGTCTGTGACCCTCCTTCCAATGCCAGTAGATCTATGTACAGTCTACCTTCTTGTGTCTTCTTGTCTGCTAGCTTGCTGTCTCCTATGTGCTTGTGTTCTAGCCTGCTAGCCCAACCTGCTTGTTGCATGCTAAAGTATGCTTGCATGTCCTAATGCTTGCTTTACTGTGTGTCTACCTGATACTGCTGGTATTATGTTTGCCTAAATTAACACCTTGCCCAGGGACTACAGTTGGAAACTACTTTGCACATTTTCAGTAGTCTAATGTTGATAACGTGCACTATCCCTTTTAAAATGAACAAGTTAAAGTAATGAAATGATGTCTGAAGCTCCTGGCAGGGCTAGCAAGTTATCAGCTGCTAATGCTAACGCTACAACACTCACAAATAGCTCCGATATAGAAATTTTGACAACCGATTGAGTAGCGCGCACTCTGCCAAATAAGTAGGCTAATAGGCCTAAAGCCAAGGTATTGAAAGTGTTAGGTTAAAAGCCTACTTTAAACCAGTAGAATGTAGGGATAACAGTATTGAGAGAAAAACAAACACAGAAATTGACTTCATTAGGCCTACCTGTTTTGTCAAAAACACATCGGCAAATTATTTGGAGACATACAAACACACACTGAACCGGACTAACATTGGTATCAGACAGCAATAAGATGTGAAGGGACTCTTTACTTTCAAGGTTTTTTTTTTTAATTTTATTGAGGATTTGAATCTGAATTGTGATTCTGCTTTTTGTTGATTGTGAAAATAAATATCCCTGTGTTTTTGCACTAAACCATCCCTCACTCCTTGAGTTGAACCTGAGTGCAGTAGTCAAGTGTTGTTCTCAGTTACAGATGGATGCCTGTGTGTGAAGGCAGCTGCTCTGCTTTTTAATGAGGCATATACCACTACATGTCATGCAGGCAGATACCTTTGACGTTGAGGAGGAAAAAACAAACAAATAAACAACAAACAAAATGTGCAATGTTCAAAAATGTAATTGATAAGGTGATTATTCAGCACCACAGTGTGACCCCTGCACCTATATGCCATGAAGCCAGGACAGGACAGTGCATGCTCTGGTGAGTCAACAGATTTAAATTTACTCATTAGGCAAATGCTTTTAAGAAACCACAAAGTGAGGATAGGTAAGTAATCACCTTAACGTGAATAATATGGAAATCACTCTTTTTGTTTATTTTGTTTTGCTTTTAAGCTAATTTGCATCCAACCTTTTCTGTGAAAAAGTGTATTGAATTTTTGTGTCAAATAAGTACATGTCTCAGAGTTCACAAATATCAGTATAAACCTGGTTTTGAAAATATTAACACAATGTCTTAACGTATAGCTGCAGACAGTGACTGGTTTTTCCTCAGTCGATGTGAGGGTGTAAGGACAGAGGATGTTGATGCCATGTGAAGCCCTTTGAGACAAACTGTTTGTAAAACGGGTTATACAAATAAACTTGCCTTGCCTGGTCTAGGTGAGCAAATAAAAATATAGCAGATTACAGGTAAACCAAATCCTCTAACGATGGATGGTAGGTCCAAGTTTTGGCAAAGCTTGGGACATGGCTGGGAGCAGTGACAGCTTTGTTGTGACATCACAAAGTTACGAAAGTCCTGATGGTTGGTTTTAAGTCTCACCTTTCTGAACACAGGCTGTGTGTATTTCTCTGTGAGGCTTTGATACTGTGACAGTTTAAAAAAAAACATGGACATCTACCTTTATACAATATGGGACCTTTGAATTATTCAAATTAATAACAAATAATGACATACATTATGGGGTAAGCAGGTGTTACATATCCACTTTATTATAAGTAACTTAAAGTCCACTTCTGTTAATAGTCAGACTACAAGGTGTTTCGGAAAGTGAAGTGTTTTCACACTACATTTCCCATGAGCCTCCGCACACACGGTGAAATTCTTGGGCCGGCGCAAGACGGACAAGAGCGAAAACATTTGCCAAGACTGTTTTCATTCATCAAGAATGAAAGTCGGGGGCTCAAACACGATCAAATACCGCCGTAGTTCCCACCATAAACGGCGATCCGGCGGCGTTATTCCCATGACCTGCCAGGCAGCGTCCTGGAAACCGAAACTAGGAAATGCTGGGGGAGTCGACCACTAAATAATAATATCAAAATAACTATAAAAACAAAACAATATATTTATCGAAAATGGACCCATTAACAAGTGGGTAACGTAGATTCATCCACATTAATATGAGACTCTTCTATAACCAAAAGCAAAACTGATGAGGGTTAGGGTTTCGCGTTAAAGTCAAGGGAAGACAACACCCCTATGTTTCGGATCAGCATGTTTACAGTTCCATCCACTCAAATCACTGCAAAAACAGGAGAGAAAGTGTGATGTTAAAAAGCCCAGCTGCTGAGATATAAAACTTGTTATTCAGTACTATAACACATCAAATGTACAACCATCAAACATGAAATCATGAAAACAATTGACATTGCAAATTCCAGAACACATGACCCAGACATGTAAATCCTCCCTGATATCTCTTACATAGGAGCGAGACAGGAAACAGCCCTTTGTGGTTGTTTTGTATGTGTGTAATTTAGTGTCTATCTGTAGTCATTTGCATCATCTTGTAATAGCCTGTGTCTCTGTGGAGTCATTCTGTGTCATCTTGTGGTTGTTTTACTGACTATAACGACAGCTACCGAATCACACCAGTGCTGATATACAGTACAACAGCACTCCCTCTTGTGTGATGTTGCTTAATTAATATGAAGTATTTTCTTGTTTTGCAGTTAATTATGCACATGAAGGACAAAAAAGGATCAATGCGCCTCCGTTTCCTTTCTGATTGCGTCCGTCTGTTCAATAGCCTTTTCGGAATAGGAAACCCCGCTATTACGAAGAATGGAAGTCTATTTTCAGAAAGGAAAGGCGGAGTAGGACTTGGTAGGTATGCTATCATGTGGAGATGAAGTAAAGGACAGATTATTAACTTTTTTTGTCAAGAACTTATTTATTGAACCACTGTGAATGAGACATACAGTAGCATCCATGCAACTTTTATAAACATATTCCCGCCCCCCCAACCCCCATCCCGGCCGCATCCCTCCATCCCCTCCCCGGTCTTTCTTGGACCAGTCAAACATAATCAAATGTCAACAGTACATTGTGGTGAGTGGTGTTCCTGTTCACAACACAAGCAGTTTATCCTTCATCTGCACAGCCGCACCTGACCACATCTCCAAAGTTGAGGCTTTGGCATTATTAATCCGTGTATTAGACAACTCAATTAACACTCATGAACGTAAATCAGCCATCTAGTACTAAGATCATGAGGCGGAAGCCATCTTTGCACTGGAAGTTTTTTGGCAGCTGTGAGGCCGCTCAGCAACGGTTTGCACTGTTTCTCACTTACAGTACATGAAGTTGAGAATTATCATTAGGGTGAAGTAAGATTGGATTGCGTGTTATGGTGGTACATAGTAATTTAGACAAGACTTTGGATACCCGGCCCCAAAATGCCTGAACAGAGGGACACTCATCAGAGGATGTATGGTAGAGATGCGCGGTTTGCGGACACAACCGCGGAGTCCGCGGATAAACCGCGGGTCGGGCGGGTGACATGACGAAAAAATATATTTTAATTAGATTCGGGCGGGTGGCGGTTGAACCAATTAGGAAAAATATATACATAGTTAGCTAAATATTGTTACCCACATACGAAAAACGAGCAGCACTCTTTGAAACAGTCAAATTTTCATCAGGCACTGCAGTAATTGCCCACTGGTGTCTGTGCATGAGAGATGGCAACACCTTATTCATTTTGTGAGGAACGCACTCCTGATCTGAGGGCATTGGCAACAGTCAACACTTTCTTCATGGAAATGACAATACAGTGGAAACAGCTTATAGTGATCACGGATAGGCTATAGTAGCCTAATCAAACGCTTTATATGGATCTCAAAAGGCTAGGGACGGAATCATTTCTATACAAATGCTGTTTAAATAATTCGTTATAGTGATGAAGCAATACGCTTATAGTGTTCAGTTTTGGTCATTTTATGGATGAAAGCATGCGCAAAAACAATTTCAAAACTACGTGCATCATATTCATTTTATTTTCGGCGGTGTCCCTTTGACGTGCACTCAGGCACGTGCACACATAGGGCCCAAAGGGTGCTTGAGCCCCTGCCCTTTTTGCCTCGTATTAAAAAGTGCCCTTTTTTTTTTTTTTTTTTTTTCTCAATAAATGCATTCCTGTTGTGCATGAGGATGTAAACAACCGCGCTGTAAAAATGCCACGGTTATCTAGGTTATCTACCGTACGCATTTCCTTGTAATACACACGGTATTGTGTATGTACGTTGGTGTGTGTGTTGTCCGCTGCTGCTCCGCTCTGTCCCTCACTGAGGGGCGGGGGGGGAGCTGCCCCGCGGTGCGCGCTCCCTCACATGCACGTCCAGAGAGAGAGAGAGAGAGAGAGAGAGAGAGAGAGAGAGAGAGAGAGAGAGAGAAGTAGAAGCTGCCTCGTCGATAACTCTGTGTGTGCCGCATGTAGATGAGACGTGACAGTGGAGAGACTTGTGTCGAATCTTGTGAGTTATAAATCCACCAACATCACTTCCTGTCAGTTCTGACAAGTCACCGTCCACTTATTCAACGAGCTTAATGAGTCATATTTCAGAAAAGACCCATTTGTGTTTGTTTAGCTGACTGCTTGTTAAGAGTTAAGCCCCGCCCCTCCTCTGTCTAACATCACCTGGATAGTGAACAACAACAGCAACAGGAGGAATCACTCACTCAGCTTGATTTCACTGACTATTTGAATTTATTTCCAGATGTTGAGTTACTGGTAATTGTGACTTTGCTGTTGTAAATATTGCTGCTGTTCTGAAATATGCACAGTAGCAGTCACAGTAGTCATTTCTTGGTTTTGTGTGTGTAGCCTGTAGGCTTAGCCTACTTCTATTTTGCACTTGCACTCACATGATTTTTTTTTTCTGCAAGCCATGTTAATGTGCACCCAATATTAGCCTTAGCCTAGGCTACCAGTTCAGAAGTCATGACTCTGTTTCGGGAAGTTGGGAAATTGGTCCAGCATGTTGACTGCAGTCCTGAAGGCGTGCAGGCTTTCTCTACCGACTAAATAGTAACTGTAATTTTTTTATTTTTTTTTATTTTGATATTAAGGCCTGAAAAAATTGTACATAGGTACTGCCCTTTTCTGATGTTGAGCCCCTGCCCCTCTATAGTCATGTGCACGTCCCTGCGTGCACTGCTGCAGCAGCCTGCACATGTCGCTGCGCTGTGTTGTGTTGTTGTGCTGTGTGCGTCACCTGGCTGGCTGAGCCACATGGCTGTCAGTGCGGCGCAACTCATCATCACTGGCTGTTTGTGTTGTCTGTCAAAACGTGGATGAATGAAACCTGAAACCTATCGACTTTATATCGACGTCAGGAATAGATTTTCGGCTTTTGGCTCGTTCCGTTCATCTCCGCATAGCGCTCTGTTCCCGTTATAGAGAAAGAGAGAGAGAGAGAGAGAGAGAGAGAGAGAGAGAGAGAGAGAGAGAGAGGGGCGCGCACTGCATGACAGCAGCGCGGCAGAAGTTAAACTCATACGGCCCGACCCCCCTCATCCATATTAGATATTGGCCTACAACAACGGGCGGATGGCGGGCGGGTGTGGTTTTGAAAAAACGTTGGTTCGGGTGGATGGCGGGTGGATGACGACTTTTGTGATGCGGTTGCGGATGAAATAATTGCCTATCCGCGCATCTCTAATGTATGG